>NC_056524.1:84849872-84941157 GCF_019175285.1 Sceloporus undulatus | reverse complement strand
GTCATGAACACACCCCTTTTTGCCCGTCTGTAACCCGCCATTATGTTTTTAGTAGAGCTTTTGGGAAGTAACAATACAGTTATGGTTCTGTACAGGTTTAAAAATAACATTTTGTAATTAATCAATTTCTTGACAATAGTTTTAAAAATCTTGTTGTATAAAGTGGCAATATACATTCACCTTTGAATATATGTCTGAATAAGTAGAAAAGTTGAGTATTGAATGTTGTGTTCTAGTTACTTTAATTAGTTACTTGCAAGGGTTTTTTATTTTTTAAAAAACTTTCATTCCTGAAAGGCTTGTGCTCTTATATGCATGCTATGGCTCTTTATGCCATTCCAAGAAGCAGGGATGTAGGAGGTGTACATAGCTTAAGGAAACAGTGCGTGGTACTATTAGTCAGTATGTGATTTGAAAGTGAAGGTAGAGGCAAATATCCCATACTATCTAGGAAGGGAAGTTTATGGGTTAATGTGTGACAGACATATAAGGGAAAGCTGGGATGTGGGAGTTTGTAAGGAAGCAAAAAATGTAGCCTGGAGTTTGGGGTTGTGTGGAACTAAACTGACTGAACACATTGATGGAAATTGGACAACCAACATATGATCCTCACATCACTCATTAGCCATAGAGGGATAGCCTTTATTTATATTTATTTAAAAGATCTTCACAAAATAATTGTTTGGAATTGTGCCACAAATAAGAAATGCATATGGAAGCAATGCCTTGATTTTTTTTCTTTACATATGTCATTATTAATGATCTACTGTTAAAGTAATGTTCTCACTTTGTTCGCTATTTATTCATAAAGTCATAAAAGCCAATTTGTTCTGTTTCAACAGGTGGTTTACTAGTCCAACTACAGTCAATGCCTTTTATAGTTCATCTACAAATCAGATCAGTGAGTACTTGCCTTTTTAAAATTACAACTTAATGATTGACCTAATAGTGAAGGAACACATCCTTCATCTTCTGGAAGCCTGAACATCAAAGTGACATATCATACATGAATCCCCAATAGGCAAATAACCCCAATAAGAAAGACTGTTACTAGCTGCTGCAGTTCTTGGTCTGTGGACAACTGAATACATTGTCAATGCCATTTGGGAGTTGCTTCAGCATTTTGATCAGTTACACACTGCTCGTTAAAGTCATGGGGAATGGGCAGATTAAGCTATTTCCCATGTCAGGAAGGGCATCATGGCTTTGAGAAGTAACATGGCATCTGCACTTTCCATGTTTCCCATAGAATATCACTATTAGGATATGGTACAAAACATAAGAAACAATGCCTGTGTTTTTTCATTGGGACACTAGTTTTCACAATAATGCTACTTACTTGGCTTTTTGGAAGATGGGTTTTCAATATGAGCTATAGCCATATAAATCTCTTTTAAAAAAAACATAACATTCAGGGCAGGGGCCTAAAAACAATTGCTTAGTTCCAGCTGGAGTAGACCCATTTAATCAATAATTTAAGTAAGTGTTGACCTTTCATTCAGCAATTGTTTATATGACTCCAATTTAGTTGGAAGTATCCAAAAACAGTAAACATGTCTTACCTGCTAACCGCCCCCCCCCACTTTACATGATTTGGGTCCAGGTTACCCATAGGATCACTTCCTTCTGTATTATCCATCCCATGCACTCAGGTCACCTGGGGGACATTTGCTCCAGTCAGCCAGGACTATGTTGGCAGCTTTCACCTAGGTCTAAAGCACACTGCAGAAATATTCCAGTTTGAGACCACTTTAACTGCCCTGGCTCAGTGCTAAGGAATCCTGGGAATTGTAGTTTATTGTGGCACCAGATCTCTCCAAGAGAGAAGGCTTAATGTCTCACAAAGGACAGTTCTCAGAATTTCCTAGCATTGAGCCAGGATAGTTAAAGTGTTCTCAAACTGGATTATTTCTGTAGTGTGTTTTGGACCATTGGGGACCTTTTCTTCGGCTTCACCTAAACTGTGGAATGACCAGAAGAGATTGGACAGCTGAATACACTGTCCAATTTAAAACAGCAGGCCTATTCAAATAATTTTAAAATTGTGATTTTTAAGTTATAAATTTTAAAATATGGATTGGTTGTTTTAATATGTACTCATCTTACTTGTTCTTTTAAATTGATGTTGTATGTTTTTAACTGATGTTGTCTGTTTTTAAAGGAAGTTGTATGTTATATGTCAGACTGTTGTTGTTCCCCACCTTGATCCATAATGGAAGTTTCAGACTATTCAGAAAGGCTACAATAAAATATTCTATCAGTCTGATTCTATGTATCCTTTTGCAGAAGAAAGATCTACTTGGTTAACAATGCTTACTCCCAAGTAAATATGGACAAGTTCTTACCCACCTCTCCCCATGGATCAAGCATACATAGGATCAGACTAATAGATAATTAGACAACAATTAGACTAATCATTGTAGCTTTTCTCAACAGTCTGAAACTTCCATCATCCTTCCTCAGTAGGCCATGCTGGCTGGAGAAGATGGGATCTTTAGACCAACATGTATGAAGGTCGTCAGACTGGAAGACATATGGAAGTTCCTGAAATTGATTCAGATAACTTTTGCCATGTCACATTAGGCTATTCTTATTCAGAATTTTCAGGGCATGTATTTACCAAATGAGATGAGGAATGAGATGACAACATTTGACTTGTTAACAATCAGTGATTGTGCATGTCTGGAACTAAAATCACATAACTTAGATTTGTCAAATCATCTAATTTTGCTCAGGTTCTTTAATAATTAATAATTCCAGTTGTGGACAGCATAGAGTAATAGTAGTTAGTACTAAAGAGTAATATTTTGCATCCCTTTATTAGTTGGCCTTCTTAACAAAATCATTTTACTTTTTAGTCAGTGCTTTCCTTTTTCATATCTTATTTTATTGTCTCATTTCCACAGTCTGTCTTATTTTACTTTTCAAAAATTTATTTTATGATCAAACTGGATCTGTTGTTTTCTTTGGTTGACTGTGGAACATGAGGAAACAAAACTGTCTGTTCCTGCTAAGTTCAGCACAGATGCTTTTAGGTATATTCACAGTATGAAAAGTATTTTCTGTTCTATTAGTCATTACTGAATTCTCAGCTACTTTGTTTTAAGAAGTCCTTTTTCATCTCAGCATGATCTGGATCCCAGAGATTTCTTTGCTGTAGCAGATTAAACAAGGCTGTACCAAAAGTCAGGGTACCTGATGTAAGATTTCACACTCAGCTGTGTCTAACAGTATCAAGAAGCCAAAAGCTGTCAAACGGAACCAATCAGTCATGGGGATGCAAGCCACTGGGCTTTGTATCTCTCCTACTGACCTTGTATTAGTAGCATTTGACCTTGGGATCTTACTGCTTGCTAGTCTTTTAAAAAAAGAGTCAACAAATTCATGTGGCATGAACTAGTGTTGTTAAAAGATGGCTTAGTGCTGTATCTAAGCACCAGCATTTATTTATTTTACACATTCATGCGCACACTCTCTCACACACATTTCTCTTGGTTTGCTTACAACAATGTGCTTATACTTCCTAAGTCAGGGATAGGCAGATGTCCGGTTTTGGGGACAGAAGCCCTAATTCTCCCACTGGAGCCAGAAAATAGTGATGCAAGACACTACATCTGTACTTAGAATGGAACACCAGGGCAGTAGCATCACTGGGGAGTGCAGGGGGTGCAGACTGCACCAGGTGATACCCTTATAGGAGTGACACCATGCTGCTGCCCTCCCACCAGCACACACATGCCCCCTCCCCTGACATGCAAACTACCGCTGCCAACCCTTACACACACAACACAAACAACTAGTCATCAGGCTATCCCTGTTCACACACATTCTCCCCCGTACATGCACAAACACACACACATCCTGGATCCTGTCTCCTTGTTGCTGCTTTCCCAAACACACGCTGCCACCCCCACCCATGTGTTTGCACGCACATATGCTGTCAGAACAAAAACAAAAATGTAAGAGGAAAGACAGGAAAAGAAATGCAACAAATTGGGGACAAGACTGGAGCACTTTGGAGCCCTTACCATGGGGTAAAATGGGGGCTGAGGAGCTGTTGCAAGGCAAAGAAAGTGAGGCATGTGCAAGGTGACCAGATATCTTCCTTTTCCAGGACATGTCCTCCATGTCAGCCTTCTATCCAGGAGGAATTTCAGAATGTCCTCCATTTGGATCAGGACTAAGAAACAGGGATTTACATTTATATTAGTGTTTTTAGCTTTTATTTTGTTATGTCCTCCATTTTTCTAGAAGGTCCAGCATTTTGTGGTGCCTTGTCCTCCTTTGCAGTTAGGACATCTTGTCATCCTGGATACTAAGCAATCCCTTAATTTTATTTATTTTTTACTTTGGGGAATTGGGAGGGAGCTGTAGAAGCAGGAGAACCCTGTAGGGTTGGGAAGGAATGCAAATTGAAAAGGGGGGAAATAAGTAGAACAGACAGCTGCTTGGAGTAATCACTGGGCAAATATATCAATACTGTATAATTTGCCAAGTGCAGAAATAAATGTCTAAAACATGACAACTGTTTGAGTGGTCTGGAAGGCATGCTTGTTTAATTCGAATTCATTTTCCCAACATTCCATTAAAAACAAAAAACTTATAAATTTGCAAGAGTACTGCTGAAATTTTGCCAGAGAGATTTATTAAACATATGCTCTTCATCTGTATTTTTTTTTAAAAAAAGCCCAATTATTACTTGTTAAAGTTATAATTAATTAATTCACCCCCCACCCCACCCCTGCAAATGGGCTATTGTTGATTATATTTGATGGATTATTTTCACAAGAGACAGGACATGTTATTTCACTGGTAGACATTTAAGCAAAATTAAAATTTAATGTGTTTGATTAGCTAAGTAATCAATGAACTAATCAATCTTAAATGTGACCTTCATTAGAACATTCAGCTAATTACAGTTAAGTCAAAATTACTTTGGCATCCCTCAATAGTTAAATGACATTTGAAGCCTTATTAATAGAAATGAATCTCTGGATTTGAAAACTAGGTTGTAGTTGGCCAGTATGCAAAAATGTACGTTTGCATATACATATTAAAAAACCTAAGGAAGCGTTAAGGTACATTCTGCTATAAGATTTTGCTTAAAAAACCTCTTCACAATATAAATAATCCCATTTTGGGAGAAAGATGGGATACAAATTCAGTCAGTCAGTCAATCAATCAATCAATCAATCTGTGTAACTAGTACTGTACTTAGTGGAGCATGCAGAGACACTGGTCACATTCTTTTTACAGGTGGCTGATGGCTCTGTTGCTGCATCCACACTGTAGAAATAAACCAGGTTGACACCAATAACTTCTGTGGCTCAGTACTAAGGAATGCTGGAGTTTGTAGTTTGTTGTGGCACCATGGCTCTCTGAAGAGAAGGCTAAATGTCTCAAAAAAGCTACAAATCCCTGAATTCTATAGCACTGAGCCATTGCAATTAAAACAGTGTCAGACTGGATTATTTCTGCAGTGCAGATGCAGCCTGTGTAAAATGATGGATAGTGAAAAATAGTCACTAATAATAAAAGGAAAAAGGAGGGGGAGAAGGAAGGACTTTGTAATGAGAAAAAATGGTCAGCAGAGCACCCACACTCTGCAATGTAGAAATCACTCTTGCTGGTATGGTTTGTATTTACAAGCTTGTTCTGACTGATCTGGCTTTTGCCTACTTAGTAGGTAATGGGAGTTTTATAATGGCTCTTTTAGCTTTCCAGAGAGTGGAAAGAGTGCAGTAAAACAGCTCGAGGCTTCAGGCTTTGGCCTAAAGAGATATTCTGACAGATCTTAACAACCATTAAGCTGATTTGTAAGAGTGAAGAGAGCCCAAGGCTCATCTTTCACTAGTGTCCTCCTCACAGAACCACAGCTTTTGTTGGCATTCCTTAGAAGTGTTCCTCAGATTTAGCCTGGATGGTTCCTTTCCTCACTATTAGAGAAGGATTGAAAGGATTGTTATCTCACAATTCTCCTTGGAGGAAAAAAAATGGGAGCTAAGACCACAATTTTATTATGAGTAGTCAGTAATTAATTACAAAAGCACAGACAATGTAAGTTCATTCTTCTCCACAATTTGGTCCCATGGGATTTGGGGGAGAAGGGGTTACTGCTTAACTTATTTGGTGTTTTTTTTTGGGGGGGGGGAACCACCATATATTTGTGAGCTCTGAATAACCTTTACTGAATCTGATAAATTGATGTATAGTTCCCCAGAAGCTAATATCATAATAAATTTGCTAATCTTGAAGGTACAAAACAAACAAAAAACCCACCAACTCTTGTTGTTTTAGACACTTATGAATTCATCATTGCTACTGACACTGCTACAAATACTATTTTTCTTATGTCTATTGGTACTACTATGTGTGCACACAAGCTTCCCATCACATTTGAGCTCCTCTGTTTAAAAAGTTGGTGTACCGGTTTTTTTGGATGTTGGTGATGCTATTTTTAATGGACTGAAAAGGACACCGGACTTTTAAACAACATCTCATTCTGTCCCAAATATTGTAATATTATTAGAAATCATTTATGTGATGAAGTCACCGAACTGTAATGCTTACTGTATTAACTGATAATGAGATGGATCTCTCCTGTCACAGAAAACACAAGATCGTAATAATATTTGGCTGTTCTACTGTCTAAAGAGTGGAGAATATTTATTTGGAAATGGCTTAGTGCCATGAAGTCAAGATCTTTAATAGGACATATGTGCTCTTTCAGAGGCACTATGTTGATGAAAAAATGCACATCAACAAAAGTCTTGATCACCACACTGGTAGAATTAATTTGTTTTCATAGCATTAGAAATAAGCTTCTTTGAGGGACTGCAATTCCCAGAAAAAATACATATATTTTTTATATTTTTTTTTTCTGTCTCCTACATCAGTGCTAAAACAGGTGGCAATGGCAGCAGGGGAACGACAGCCGACAGATAGCAGATGGGGAGGCCAAAGGCGCATACAGCTTGTTGCTTCACTTGACAAGAGTTACATTTAGTGTATTCCTTGAAATGATGCTGTAAGGAACATGAAGAAAGCTTGCTCTCCCACCAGGAGGATGTTTCATGATTTCTTAGAAGTATCTCCACAAGCTTTAATAAATTAATTTCTTGCTGGTGAAAGTTTGCAGCAACCCAGCTGGGCATTTTGAAAAGCAAATGTGGGGAAAGATATGACAACTGCAGCAATAACATTTAGTCACAACCTGTAGCTCATACTTTATAAAGTGGACATTTTATTTCATTTTTTATGGGGATACTTTGGAGTTTCAGGTTTCCTTTTGTAGCACCTGTGGATACCAAAATCCATGGATGCTCAAGTCCCAATAAATACAATGGCATAGTAAAATAATGTTCCTTATATAAAATGACAAAATCAAGGCTTGCTTTTTGGAAATTATATATTTTTGGAATATTTTCAAGCTGTGGATGCTTGAATCTATGGATAAAGAATTCATGGATAGGAAAGCCCTGGTGGCGCAGTGCCAATACAGCAGCCATTCACAGCCACAAGGTTGTGAGTTCGATCCCAGGAACTCCAAGGTTCAGTAAGCCTTGCATTCTTCTGAAGTCGTTAAGATGAGTACCAGATTGTTGGGAGCAATTAGCTTACACATTGTAAACTGCTTAGGAAGTGCTTAAATGCACTGATAAGTGGTATAGAAATGTACTTGCTGTTGCTATACAGTAGTCATCCAAGAATATGGTGAAATTTCTTTCTAAAATGTGGGTTGTATAAGAAACCCGTGCATCCCTTGGATCACTCTTTTGGTGATACAGGTTTTTATAGTTAGCTAGAGAGCCAGCTTTGGTTAATAGTGTCATCCTCATACAGGAATTATTCAACAGCTCATAAGTCTATGGTGCTCTCAGTTTATGACTTAATATACTTCTCACTTTAGATCTTCTATTTTTTAAAAAAATTGATACCCATTTTACAAAAAGCAAGCAAGCAAAAACAACAACAACAACAACAGCTAAAGCTTGTATTAAATGTGTTTTAAAATGTGTTGCTGATTCATATACATTATGTTAACCATTTGATTAACTCTACTGACCTTGAGTAAAGAAAGTAACAAAGGTCTATTTTATTATACAGTAGGATTGAACTGACTATTATTTTTTCTTTTCTTTTTTTTTTAAATTATAGGATTCCCAGCTGGAGAACTCCAGAAACCATTCTTTTGGGGAACAGAATATCCTAGGTAAAAATGGTCTTACAGTTATGCAGTATGGATAAAAAACGGAGGAGCCCTATATGAAAATATTTAATATAGTAGGACAGTGTAGGAATACCTCCAACTAGAAAACAGAGAAATGTCTGTAGTTAATGCAGGATTAGAATCCCAATCTAATGTAGTGGTCTTAGTGTTGGACTAGGTCACAGCCATGGTGAACTCATGACATGTGTGCCAGAGGCAGCATGTAGAGCCCCCTCTGTGGGTGATGCCACCAGTGAGAGGAGCGAGAGTGTGTATATGTGTCTTTAAATTGTTCCTGGTGTCCCTAAGGTGAAACTATCATGAGGTTTTCTTGGCAGGTTTCATCAGAGTGAGGTTTGCTATTGCTAGCCTGAGGCTGAGAGAGTGTACCTTGGGTCCCCCCCTCTCCCAGAAATTCTGCCACCAGAAGTCCCATCCCTGGAGGTCTGCCCTCCCCCCGGAAGTCCTGTGATTCTGGAAAATCCCATCCCCCGGCACCAGGTGACACCCATTGTGGGGACACCACTGAATTTGGACACTCAGTCTTGAAAAGATTTGCCATCACTGGACTAGGATATTGGGAGCCCAGAGTTCAGATCTCTGCTCAACCATGTAAACCACTGGTTGATCTTGGGCAAGTCACACTCTCTCAGCTTCAGAGAAAGGTAAGGGCAAACCCCCTTTGAATAAATTTTGAAGTTTTGAATAAATGCCAAGAAAATCCTGTGATAGGTTTGCCTTAGGGTCACCATAAGTCAGAAATTAATTCATGGCTCACAGCAAGCAGCAATGCAGTGTTGGTATTTTTACTTTTTATTTTAGACTGAAAATAGAGACTAATATGAAGAGGTGGTGACTTGTGAAATGCAGCAATTCTAAAAATGATCACCAGTTTATACCAACAATAATACTAGTGATATTAGTAGCAGTAGTAATTCATTACTGTCATTAACATGGTATTAATTAGAATGAGACCCAAAGCAGACCCAAATTAAGAATTCAGAAAACCTGCTCTCCAACGGTAATGGTAGCTAAAGGGAAGAGAGTGGAATTTCCACAAAGCTGCAGTTGACTAGACAAACAAGCAAATAAATGCAGAGAAAGAGCTCCACACCTGGTCCAGGAATGGCGGTGGTTCCACCTGTCCTGAACGGGGTCACGCTCCCTGTGAAGGACTCCGTGCGCAGTCTGGGCGTGCTTCTTGACTCGTCGCTTCACCTGACTGCTCAGGTGAATGCGACGGTCAAGAGCACTTGTTATCAGCTTCGGCTGATTCGCCAGCTGCGCCCATACCTGGCCCAGAGGGACCTAGATACTGTTGTACATGCTCTGGTAACTTCGAAACTGGATTTCTGCAATGTACTCTACATGGGGCAACCCTAATACCAAACTCGGAAGCTGCAAATGGTGCAAAATATGGCAGCCCGGCTGGTCACTGGCGCGCCCAGGACCAGCCATATAACACCAGTTTTAAAAGATCTCCATTGGCTGCCCATTCGCTTCCGAGCTCAATATAAGGTGTTGGTAATCACCTATAAAGCCCTAAATGGCTTGGGCCCAGGATACCTAAAGGACCGCCTCTCCCCGTACATTCCGCCTCGCACACTCAGAACGTCTGGGCAGCAGCTACTGAAGGTGCCTGGGGCTAGATTAGTCTCCACCACTCGGAGGACGTTTTCCATAGCTGCCCCAGCCCTTTGGAATGCGCTGCCCACAGAGCTCCGCTCGTCCACTACCTTGGCCCAATTTAGGAAGGACCTTAAAACCTTCCTATTCTAACAGGCATTCCCCGAGTAAATATCCTGTGGGCCTCCCTCCTCTCTTTCGTGGCCAAGAGGTTGGGCTTTGGGGCTTTATTGTTGGTTTGCTTTTTAATGTGTTTTTATTGTAACTGTTTGTATTTTTAAATATGTTGTAAGCCGCCCTGATCGGAGGAAGGGCGGCATATAAATAAAAAAAAATTTTTTTTTTATTTTTTATCTTTAGTATGTATGGCAGAAACAATTCCCATGTGTATGTTCATTAGAGAGAGGTATTAAAAATGTCCTTGCCAATTTTTACTGTGTGAAAAGCTGACAGGTAATTCGTGAGTTTAAAAGAAATGGGAATCAGGTTCAGCTGATGTGAAGATGTGAATATTTTGACAGAGGCGCGTTACAGACCGCCCAAAATGGGCGGTCTCACGCTGCTGCCGGTTGCTGCGTCCAGGAACCGCAGCAGCCAAACCGCGCGGTTCCCGGGCACAGCAACAAAGAAGCGCCAAAATGGGGCTTCTTCCTGCGCCCCAGAAGAGGCACCGCGAGGCATGAGGCGCACACTTGCAGTGCCACTTCCGGTGCGCAACGTCCGGATGCTGTGCGTCCGCGACGTCAAAATGGCGGCGCCCATCTGTATGCGGTGCCACCATTTTGACGTAGTCATTACATGCGAGGGGCAAGGCACGTCAGGAAGTGCCGCCCTTCACGCATAACGACGGCGCCCCATAGAGCGGAACGCGCCAGAGTTTGGACAATGAAGGCTGGTGAGACATAGTAGTCAGCCATTATTTCTTTTTCCTAGTCCTGCCACAGAGCTGCCATCATTGTTTTATCAGGGGAGGGAGGGAGGGAGGGAGAGAGAAAGAGATTCATTTTTAATTTATACCTTTTAGCCAGAACTGTGTTTTCACAATTATTTTTGGGACACTCCCCCCTTTACAACAGGTGTTTAGACCCATTATTGTATATAGTTTAGCATGAAGACCTCTGTTCTGTATTTCTACAAAAAGAAATGACAGTTTCAGGTCACAAACAATAATAATATTCCATCTGTAACTGTTTGGAAGGCAGTGGCCAATAAGTGAGGGAGCGTGTCCAGAGGAGGGCAACTAAAATGGTGAATGGTCTGGAAACCATGTGCTATGCCTTTTTTTTAAAGCAGAAAACATGTTGTTTCTCCACTAGGAAGCATGGGGATGTTACACACACACACCTGATGGTCTGAAACAGTCCACTGCATGAAATTCATATGTTCCCACTTTCTTATTAAACTCTTCTTACCTCATTTTCCTATTCCTGTTTTTCAAGTTTCCTTTACATTACCTTTGTTTGTGTTTCTGTTTCATACTCAAGGCTTATTTTATGTCCCTCCCTCCTCAATACTCTGTTGGCCATTCTGTTACTTACCTTCCTTAGCTCTCAGGATCTCTTTTCAGTTCTCAGTTTGCCTCACAAAGTTTCTATCCCTGGACTGAGACCACTTTATTTTGTGATCTTAATTGCAACCCATCTGGCAACTATGATTTCCCTACTAGGAAAGGGATGTAGACATTATACTGTCCAACATTTCACAGTTGAAAATTGGAATTATGGCAAACATTATGAATATGGAAGCACAAGCTAGGAAAGGCTGCAGTAATTTGCTTTTGCTTGAGCCTACTGGAAAGAGCAAGACCCCCTCCTCTCCTCTCCTCTCTTCTCTTCTGAGTTGAGTGCAGCTCGACAGCTGGAGAGTTTGAGTCATTCTAATGTCTTCTGTTTCCTGTGAATCTGAAATGCTTGTGAATATTTTACTGCACCTAGTGGCACAGTGGTTAAACGCCTGTACTGCAGCCACTCACTACAAACCACAAGCTTGTTAGTTCAGTACCTGCCAGGGGTTCAGAGTCAACTCAGCCCTTCCGAGGTCATTAAAGTGAATACGCAGCTTTTGGGGGGCAATTGATTTACACATTGTAAACTGCTTAGGGAGTGCTTAAGTGCACTGATAAGCGGTATAGAAATGTACTTGCTATTGCTATTTCCAGAAGCTTTACTGCCAGAACCACAAATGAGCAGTGTATTTACACAACCCAAATCATGATTATTCATGCAATTGTTATAATATGGCTTAAGTGAGGGCAAAGGACAAACAATTAGCTTTGTTTTGTATTCTAGACACAAAGCTTCATAGTATTAAAAAGTTGAATAGGCTTACTTTTAAGATTTTATTCTATAACTGATGCTACACCACTTTTCAGTACAATATAAAATAATAAACTTGTCACAGAATGGGAATGTCTCCATTGTTGAAATGTATAATTTTAACCTCATGGCTATAATGAAATTTTTGCAGCGAGAAGAGAAAAAAAAAACAGGAAGCATTTTATGACACACAAACTGTCTTTTGTCAAAGAAATAACAAAATAAAAGGCTAGGATAGAAATTAAATCATCTGGCAGGTCTAAGACATGACTCAGAAAGCAATTAGCATGTTACAGACCATTAAATTGTGTGAAAGATACAATTGAATGTCAGCCTGTGGCTTGGACCTTCATCAAGTCTGAAGCATTTTTACAGAGGGCCTTCAGGTGATAAAAGTCACTACATGATGCAATTGTTTAAGCCTCCTTGGGGATGTAGCTATGGGGGGCAGAATGAGGACACTGGCCCTCCAATAAGAATTATGTCCCCACAAATGATATTTTTCTTTAATCCTCAAATTTCTAGCATTGCTGAGAGTGAGATAAAGTCTTATATTTGTGGTGTTTGCATCCTCTTGATACCTTTGCCTTCCCCTTTTCTTTGGATACCTAAATGCTCAACTCAAGAAGACTTACTAAGAAGAAGCTACTGAAAAGCTATACATTTGAGGAATAAAAGTCTCATTGAGGTTTGATTGAGTCTCACTGAGGTTTGATTTTTACTGGAAATCTGTGAGCAAAACATTTTATGTGCCCCACAGGAACCAATGCAAATAGGAAACCACAGAATTAGAAGAATCTAGTCCTGTTACATGACATTTGCGAGAAAGAAATTGGAAATATATGAGGTTGTGGACAGGCAACAAGAGAGAAAAGTTAGTAATGAGGAAGAACACACAAAATTATTATTTTCAGCAGGGAAACCCTGATGTTTATATACTGAGTTTAGGAAAGCCGGGTTGGGGGGGGGTTAATGAGCCTGAGAGGAGGAAGACTCGTTCTTTTCTCCCTCTTGCTGAGTTAGGTGAGAACAAACTACTTTTGCATTTTGAAATTAGCCAAGCAATTGAAGTAAGCCAAGGTTGAAAGAAGAAAGTGGGAGGAGGCAAGAGAAAGAGAATATGGGATGGCAGAGGATTAAGTGGGATCACCCTTACCAAACTGAGACAATTAGAAGGCATGGCATTATTGTTAAAACAATAGTCATGACAGTCCCAGTGCTCAGAGTCTTTGATCTTTGCCTTTAAGAGACAGCCTTGGATTGTAATAGCACCTCCCTCACCTTTATGAGTGGATGTTGTGAGACTCTTAGCCTCCTCTGTCATATATCTCTGGTTCCTCAACAAACCACAAACCCTAGAATTCCATCACATTGACACTTGGCAGTTAAAATGTTATCAAACTGCATTATTTCTGCAAAGTGGATGCAGCCCTTGTAAACCCACCTAGAGCTGATGATGAAGAGTTAGTCTCTGTGTACAACATGTCTGAGCTGTTGTTTTGCTGTTTTGAGACTGTGAAGATTTTCATACCTGGCAGAATCACTGAGAAAACATCCCTAAAACGTTGCTCAAACGTTGCTCTAATGCAGTGCTTCTCAATTATTTTCTGTCATGCCCCCCCTAGGAAGAAGAAAACTGTAAATAGTATTTGCCGAGGTCAAACGAGCCCCCCTTTACGGAGCCTCACGCCCCCCCTGAGGGGCGCGCCCCACTATTTGAGAAGTACTGCTCTAATGTGTCTGAACGGCAGACACACTTCCTTAATTGTCAGTGAAACATCACTCCCTCCTTAGCGTCCCTGAATTGTTCCTGGGGAGCAGATTTCCTATGAATGCAAAGTTTGCGTTCATAGGAAATCCATTCCCCTTCTAATGAATCAGGGATGCTAGAGGAAGCAATGTTTCACTGATGATTAAGGAAGTGTGCCTGGCGTTCAGATTCTGGCGCTTCCTCCACATTAGAGAAACGTTTGAGTGATGTTTCAGGTATGTTTTCCCAACGATTCAGCATGGTATGAAAATCTTCTGTATCATTACACATTAGAAGAATGTTATGAAGTCATCCTGTTCATGGGTTATCACTGGTCTTAAGGCAGAAAAGTTGCAACCTTTCTCACACATGAGTCCCCAATATCCCCAATATCCAAGGAAGGTGGAAAGTAAAGACTTCAACTGCAATTCTTTAACTCCAGCACCTCCCGGGCTCACCCCATTGGTGCATTTAAAAGCTCAGCACTTCACATCTGAATTTACATGTCTCTTTTTAAAACTTATTTTGCTACTCTTCCTTCCTTCTCAATTCTTCATCCCTTATCTATATTAAAATTGTAAGCCTGAAGGCAGGTATTATATCTTTTTTAGTCCTATATGTACACTGCCTAGTTCTTGCCAGTGCCCTAGAAATAGGTAACAATATATTTTTTTTAAAAAATGCTCAGTTGAACTACCAGTTTATTCTTATTGATTGTTCATATGTCCCAGTCTGGAAGACTTGACTAAAAATAATGTATTATTTTGTTTGTAACTTTGCTCAGCCTAGAATTAAGGCACCATCCATTTTTCTCTGCATTGCTTCCAAGGTGAAAATAAATGGTACAGAGTATTTTTGAGAATTCAATTAGCTCTCATCTTCTTTAATTTTTTTTAATGTTTGAAAGGTACAGTTGTTAAGGGAAATGATTTCTTTGCCATCCTGTGACAAATGTGAGGTTTATCTTCCTCTCATACTATGGAGGGGGTTAATTGGTGACAAGAGGTTAATTGTGAGCAGCCATGAAAACTGTTGATATGAATGTAACACTCAACTGCGATTTGTCCATTAATATAAACACCTCCATTGAAACTGTTAATTAAAAGCACACACCATGTTTGGTACTCTAGGCATTTGTTCCAGACATTTATGAGTTTCATACACCTAGAGAACAGTATTTGATGTGACAGTGAAGCTACCTTTCAGTCTTCTAGTAGGCATCTTTTATGAATATATCAGCCTCACTTCCATTTCCTAGTAATAAAATAAGTGGCACAATGAACTATGGTTCATTTCTTAGATCTTTGGTTAACAATCAAGCTTTTAGGGATAGCTGTGTTTTTTCCCCAATGGCTTCTTTAAACATTTTCTCTTGCTCACTTTTTCCTTTTTTCACTGCCACAATATAGATTTTGATATTTAGGTTTAATGTGATTTCACCTTCTATTCCTCTGTCTGTTCCAGGGGGTTGTTTACATATTAAAAGAGAGAATGCCTTTATTTTACAGGTCTTTAAGCTATGGTGCTATTGGAGTAATTGTTGGGCATGAGTTTACCCATGGATTTGATAATAATGGTGAGTATTTGTATCACTGTTTCATTCTTTTATTATAAAAAGACTACAGTTGCAATCTTGTACACATTTACTTGGGAGAAGCCCAAACTGACCGGGTCTTAGTTCTGAGAAGTTATACATAGGATTATGGTACACATTATGCTCTAGTGCTATTCTCTCAACCCTGCTTTAAGAAGAATGATCCCTGGTTGTTGGGAACTGATTTACAATAGTGTTCATAACTAATGAGAGCCCTTTCTCTTATAAGTTAACAGCTTCTTAATCTGCATTTATTTCCAAATTATTTCCATTACTGCTGGGTTCACAGCAACACAAGTGATCGTGGGCTATACAATCAATGGCATATTTGGAGCAAGGCTGGGGAATTCTGTAATCTTCCAGATGTTGCTGAATTACAGTTCCCCTCATTTCTGGTTAGGGCTGATGTAAGTCATTCCTCTATAACATCTGGAAGACCACATGTTCTTCAGCCTTGATTTGGAATGTAGAATGTGCTGGAATTTGTTCTGATTCATTGGTTACTCATTGGTTAATTATGGCTCTTTTTCATACTCTTTCTCCCTGATCCTGCAACTCCTGACTAAATTTTGTGTTCTTGTCTGTCTCTCTTTTGTCTTATTTTTTATTCTGCCCATCAATTCCTGCCTATGCTCATCTTTTGCTTTGTTTCCTAGTCTTCCATGCACTAGTCTCCCCTACCTCCTCTGTTGCTGCTGGACTTTCATAGAATCATAGAATCAGAGAGTTGGAAGAGACCACTAAGGTCATCCAGTCCAACCCCCTGCCATGCAGGAAATCCAAATCAAAGCATCCCTGACAGATGGCCATCCAGCCTCTGTTTAGAGACCTCCAAGGAAGGAGACTCTATCACCCTCTGAGGGGAGTGCATTCCACTGTCGAACAGCCCTTACTGTCAGAAGAGTATGCCAGGAAAGAGTACTGCCCTGTGCTTATGAACTGTATCCAAGCCCGGAAAAGTTACTTTTTTGGACTACAACTTCTAGAATCACTGAGCCATCATGGCCAGAAGTATTCAGGGATCATTTGGAACCACAATGAATTACCAAACTAGCATGGCCAGAATTATAGAATCACCCACGTATGAAAATACCTGAACTTTTTCTCAGATGTTTCTGGCAATGTGAAGGAAACAAACCCTAGGCATTTCCAAATCAAGTTGGATGGGAGAAGTGCCCATCATTGCTTTTGTCACAGTAATACTTGGCATATGTGGAGTGTGGTTTAGCTATCTTTTACATTAAAATAGCTCATACAGATTTATCCTACCCCACTTGAAACCTAAAGAGCAAGAAATATATAGGTTTTATTTCATGTAAGACATTGATTCAAAATAAGGAAATGTATATATGAGCTGTTTTAAGAACGTTGTCTGTTTTTATCAGTCCTTGTGTATTTGTGTATTTATTATTTAGATTTGTAAACCACTTTCTTCTCCAAAATGGACTGAAGGGGCTTCTTAATAACTACTACATGTAAATTTAAATTTGTTCTCTTGAAAACAAAAATGTAGGGCGTAAATATGACAAAAATGGAAATTTGGATCCCTGGTGGTCTTTGGAGTCTGAAGAGAAATTTAAAGAGAAGACAAAATGCATGATCAACCAGTACAACAACTATTATTGGAAGAAAGCAGGCTTGAATGTAAGTTAAGGAATAATGGCTGAAATTCTCTCTGCCTCATCTCTCATGACAGGTGTGTGTGTGTGTGTGTGGGAGAGAGAGAGAGAGAGAACATATACATATAGCCAGTGAAACATTTGGTGTAAAGCTTAGAAAAATGACCTTAATTGTTCCCATTCTTTCATTTCACCAGATAAAAGGAAAAAGAACTTTGGCAGAAAACATTGCAGATAATGGAGGTTTGCGGGAAGCTTTTAGGGTATGCAACAATTTTGCTTCTAAGCTCACATCCTCAACGCCATCCACAGAGAAATTGAAATACAATGTTGTGGTAACAAGAGATGATGAAATTAAATGTTCCCATTGTCATTGTACCTCTCATCAGGCCTATAGGAAGTGGATCAAAGAAAAGAGACAAGGAGAGGAAGAGGACCTATTACCAGGCATTGACTTCACCCACAATCAGCTGTTCTTTCTGAGTTATGCTCATGTGAGTAGCAGCCTTTCAAAAAGGATGTGCATATTTAGCTGTTCACTTCATGATGAATAGATAATTCTGCTTGATTGCAAAAAGAAATGTAGAGCTTTTCTACACCCTTGGAGGTGGGTTAGTTTTCCTCTCTTTTGCTTTCTGCTGGAGATTTGCACTTTCTCTTTGTCCTGCATAAACATAGATCAAATGCCCAGACGTTGGGAAGAACTTGAAAACTAATCAAACTGTGGAAGAAAGAGGGGATCTACAAGGTCTTTCCCCAGGCCAGCTCACTGGTGTGTGTGTGTGGGGGGGGGGGTCTCCACAGAAAGTAATGGTAACATTTGGTTTCATACAGTTAACTCATTATTTTCTGGCCACTATTCTGAACAGAAAGCAATGTAACAGAGAGTCTAACTAAAATGTTCTTATCACTACTTGAACATGTCTGGTTTACAGAGAAGATTGCCGCTGAAATAAAATATGCTTTCCTTGCCCATGTCCTTCCTTTCCTTCTGATCTTTGCACTGCATTTCAGACTGCAGACATAGGTTCATCCATTGATTCCCTTTGTTTTAGGTAAGATGTAACTCCTTCAGACCAGAAGCAGCAAGAGAGCAAATCTACACTGGAGCTCACAGCCCTCCTCAGTTTAGGTACTTTTTTTTAAGTTCTTCACCAAGTTGTAGTAATAAAGTACTTTTAGGAACTTAATAGTAGATATACATGCAATGGCTTAACTCTTAAGTTGTTCCTCTCTTCTCATAACAGAGAGGCAGTTTTCAGCTCTTTGGTCCTTCTACTTTATTTCTGTATACAGTGGGCCCTTGATATCTCCTGGGGTTTGGCTCCAGGATCCCCTGTGGATAACAAAATCCGTGGCTGCTCAAGTCCCATTAAATACAATGGCATAGTAAAATGGTGCTCCTTTTCTAAAATGGTAAAATCTAGGTTTGCTTTTTGGAATGTATATATTTTTAATACTTTAAAGCTGTGGATGATTGAATCCACAGATAAAGACTTTGTGGATAAGGAGGGGCATCTGTACTTCTCTATTTCTCTCTTTCCATGCCATTTTCTATTTCATTCCCCTGGTTTTTCCAATCCCCAAGAGCAGACATTTTCCCAGTAGGGGGCACAAAGGGGGCTGCAGAGTGAGCAGGAGGTGGGCACAATCTGTTACATTGTTATCCCTCCTGAATATCTGAGGGTACAAAATGTGTAGGGAAAGAGGGGCACATGTTATCTTGTGTGCTGGTTTGCTCCTTCTACTATTTGCATGTTTAGAAATCATGTTAGAATCTGCTCTGCAAATTTTTTTACTAGTTTAGTTCTTTCTTCATTAAAAAAGTTTTTATCCTACTGTGTATTTGGTTTGATTTTGTACTTTTATATCCAATTTTATTCTTTTATTTCTTGAGAATTGCTTGAACTTTATAAGTATAATAAGAAAACATAACTGGAATTTGGAAATTCTGTTGTGTGAGTGTGTGTTTATACATGTGTACCTCGAGGCCAGTCACACTTAGATTTTTTCACAGAGAGATTTGCATCTGTGAATCAATTCAAAATTGATTCACTGTTCCCACTAAGTTTTAAGACACTGAATCTCTCCATGGCATTTAAATTGAGTATGAAGTTACCATTCATCATCATTTCAGATCAAAATGGAGGCACCTCTATTTCCTGAATGGTGGCTGCACGATCTGAATCGATCTGATAGCTTACTCACACTATTGGAGATGCTGATCATTGCGGTTCTAAAAAAAAAGAACAGCTAAGGGATCTGGTGCCAAATGCACCAGTTTAAATGGGCTTTTTGGTTGCTCCCCCACAAACTGCACCGAATAGAATTGGTGCAAGCTTGAATTACAGTACAGGGAAATAACCCAGTTTCCAAACCAGGTTTTTTCATAGTGTGAATAGGGCCCTAGTTTTATCTGTGATATTGGGGTGGGGATGCTCACTGATTGCTTTGCCAGCTTGATTAACAGCTTGATCTTACTTAAACATAACATACTGGCAATGAAATAGTATCTTCCATTGTAATTGATGGCTGCATGCTATCTGAAGGGGATAAAGGACAGTCCTTATGAAACACACAGTTATGTCCTACAACACTCTATGGCCTGTTACCAGACAGGCCAAAATAAAGCTGCTTCGAGTCACTTTGGAGGTATGGTATTTCAATGATGCATGCGTCCTAAGAGCCCAAAAGCCGCACCAAAGTTGCACTCCAGTCCTTAGAACAGTAGTGTGGCTTTGGTGCGGCTTTTGGACCCTTAGGACGCATGCATCATTGAAATACCATACCTCCAAAGTGACTTGAAGCAGCTTTATTTTGGCCTGTCTGTAACAGGCCTATGTATTCACTGCTTAGTCTGATGCCTGCTGACTGCTCACTCAAACAAATGCTACAATGAAGCAACGTTTGTGTTGGTGTACTATATGAGCAAATCATCACATGCACATTTGTAGTGTCTACTGGATGTATGGCAAACTACTTGCTATTTTTGCCTCCACACCTGCTCAAGAGGCTTTCCCTCTTGCTCTTTGTAATTGTTGAATGATGGAGACTGAGTGAGTCAGCTAGCTAGCTCAGGACCGCAACAGGCTGATGTTTCTGCCAATGTCTAGGAAGATTTGGGATGGGCGTGGGGTGCGGGATTCCATCACCCTGCATCTGCTACTGTCTTTCCTCTGGCTAAAAGTAGGGCCAGCCCTGTGAACTGTAATCTTAGAAGTGTAATTGTACCACAGGACTGTATCATTTAATCCAGTAGAGATGTGAGAAGAACTCTCTTTCCCCTTTGGGATGAGGGATGAACTTGCCATTTGTCCACATACTGCGGAATGAAGACAAAATAGAAAGATACAGGGCGGAATAAGTTAAAATGGGGATACAGAGCCTTTGGGGATTAGGAAATGCAATTTCATTTAATATGTTATTCTTCCAAAGGAAGGGTTTGGCAGTGAGGCAGCACAATTCAATTATGGTGCAAGGTTATTATTATTGTTTAAAATGGGGAACTCATGCAAGATGCTGAAAACCATAAGAGGTACCAGACCGAAAAAGTTAAATAGGTAGCACTTTAAAACTCCCTCCACTCCCTGCACCCCAAATACAGTGTAAATTAAAATGACACACACAGAAATGATGCTTCCAGAGGTAATATGGTGAAAATGCCAACTCAGGGAAAAGATACTGCCACTGAGATCTCTATTTAATATGCTGGTGCAGATCATGAACAAGGTAGGATACCAGAATGCATAAAAAGCTGGGATGAAAAATAATACAGGGAGTATTATACTGCCATTATACCAATTAATGGTGTGCCCTCATCAAGAATATTGTTTGCAGTCTTGATCACCTCATCTCTAAAATGAGATTGCTGATCTGAAGGGGTAACAAGCATAATTAAGTATTATGCATAAAGAGTGGTACCAAAGGTGATTGGCAAGATTAGTGTTGTTTACTTTAGGAAGGAGATGAATGAAAGGGAACAAAAAATGTATATAAAAATGAATGCTACAGGGAGGACACAGTAGCTGTGTCTTATCTGGATTACATAACCAAGGTGTTCTGGATGATATGGAAGTTACAGCTGCTTCCTCCCTCTTAATGTGTTGTTGTTTTGAACCATACACAAATCATTGCATATTCATAAACTTCCTCTCTGAATACAGAATGGATAGAGGTATTTGAAGTTAAATACAGACAGAGGTGGCCATACCATGAAGCAATCTGAAGCAAAGCACCTGAGGCAATATTGTTCAAGAAGCCAAGATTTTTGCATTTTAAATTATTTTTATTGCATACTGAGAACCCATCTGTGTGGCAGCATACAGAAGTTGAGAGGTGGGAGGCTTATTTTGAGAAGGTGCCTCAGTCTTGCATCACCTCTGATGATATTTTCACTTGCTATCCTCTCCCTCACCTCTCTACATCCCTTTCTCCCTCATCAGTTTGGTGCAGCAGTGCTATAGCTCCCACAGAGTCAACCAGTTTGGGCAGAAATAAACTAGTGTCCCTTGTATTGGCAGAGAGGGGGAAAGAGAAGATTGTTCACATTCTTTAGACATTCTATTGCCTTTGTTTTAAAAGCATGAAATCAAGATAATTGTATTTCAGCCAGTGCCTATGCATAGCAATAGGTGCTGCTATAGTATGCTTGCCAGCACTGGGTATGGGCACTGCCTAAGGTTGTCAGATGTCTCTTATTATAAATGATGTACCTTATTTGAGGTGTGGAAAGCTCTTCCTTTTATCTAGACTGAATGAGATGCTTCAAATCCTGTAGAGCCTTCATAAAGACAGGAACATGTGCACCATATAATTTATGAATGTGGAATGTTAATTTTACAGAGAAATACATGGCTGGGTGTTAACTCAAATCAATTTTATTTGATATACTACTACAGACTTGTTAATAGCTACTTCCTGATTGTCAATCATGTGTGTCAACCTTGTGTGACATTTTACTGTCCCTTATTTTTAATATGAGAGAACAACAACAACAACAACAACAATAATAATAATTTATTTATTTATACCCCACTCTTCAGCCAAGGCTATCAGAGCGGCTTACAATTTGTAAATCAGACTAGCACAACTCAAAGTTAATGAAGCTCAGAAATGACTTGAAGGCACATAACACACATGCATACACAAGACGTTCAGACATGGGCTGGGATCTATAATGATTAGATTGGAATCATAGAGTTCCACACTCACATTCACAATTGCAGAAACCACGCTGCCCATAAGTATGGATAACAGATCTCAAAGGTCAGCTCCAAAAATATATGGAAAGCAGGTGCTAGCTCCTGGAGTCTAATGATTCTGGTAAAAGTATCAAATACCACTACTCATAATCTATTCCAATTTTTTTTAAAGTTTAGAAAGGGACATGATAACCTGCAATTTTGCATAGAATGTGCCTGTCAACATAGTCTAGTCTCTGGGTGCATGAGTGAAACAACCTATACAGTAGCCAAAAGATGTTCTTCAGCTATCATTCTTCTCTCCATGCAACTATCTGCCTAATATTTGCTACGACTGATGGGATGGCAATTCTGAAGCAGTATAGCAAGGAAGACTTTGATTCTGTATCAAGTAGGAAGACAAGAATAAGTAATTTTACAATTTTTATCTTTACTGTGAAAAAGTTGTTGAAAATAGTTTTCATTTAAACTTCAGAATTTATTCTGTGTAAAAGATGGCAATTTTCATGCAGAAGGCAGCATTTCCTATGTGGAAAATAACATTTCAAGGTACAATTTTCTGCACAGGACACTTCACAAAAAACAAGTTTCATGAGCAGAAATACTACTTTCTGTGCTGTTTCCTATACAGAAAATGCTATGTTCCGCACACAAAATACCAATTTTCTGTACAAAAACCACCTGCATTTTTTGCACAAAATCCTGAAATAAGAAAATTTTTGTCTGTCTAAGATGAAAAGCCCACTTTCAAACATTTTTGAAGGCTGTAAAATATTATTTCCATCCCTAGTTTCAAGCATGGAATAGCAACAGCAGTGTACATTAGCCTTTATTCTATTACTGTTCAGATGCAGTGTATTTTCAAAAGTGAAAAGAGAAGAAATACTAAAAATCTCTAGAAATCCAGACATTGAGTAAAATAGTGACCTGTATTATCTTTTTATTAAAATATATTTTCTCTCTCCCTCTACCCATCTCCTTCCAGAGTTATTGGGTCCATGAGTAATTTTGAGGATTTCCGGAAAGCTTCAGCTGTCCAGAGAATAGTACAATGAACCGTGGTGGAGAGTCCTGTCGGCTTTGGTAGCAGTTCGTCTGGAATCTGCACTGAAATCACTCTCTCATTTTTAATATTTTAAATTTTAACATTTAATGAAGTACACTGCTTCAGAACAGTAGCAGCCAGCATGGACAGATCACCTTTTCATGGTGCAATCTGGGGGGATGACCCACACAGGCGGCTCTTCTTTGACTGCTTGTTCAAGAAAATAAATTATTTGAAATACAGGCACAGAAAAGAATACGCCTCAACAGAAAAAAATATATGGAGATGTAAGTTTCCTAACAATCATACAGTATCTTTATTAGCAAGCTGATCTCTATCTACTTACCAGAAGTGAGGCCTGCTGTATTCATTTTGTATTTTTTCAGAAGACTCGGATAAAGAAACAATCGGTTCTCTGGTGGCTAGGAAGCTGTGTTTGAAACTGTTAATAAGAACATGTGTAACTAGAAACACCTTCAGTAACAGGTCTCACACTAAATTGTTGGCCTTTCCTGCTCTTGCCATCTTTAATCTAAAGCAGCTTTGGAAGTTTGACTGGAATAGTGGTTCCAACTCTTCATCCTCCAGATGCTTTGGACTTCTCCAGAGTGCCAGCTAGCATGGACAATGATCAGGGTGTCCTGACAGTTGAAGTCCTAAACATCTGAAGGCCAAAGAACACTGGACTAGAGGACAGTAGGTGAAGATGAGCCTACTAAACCATTCCCGCCAGATCAAAATTTCATCTGGCTGCTAGTGAATCGTTTAGGGGTGGGAGAGATATCAGTGGGCGGCATACATTTCCTCTCCTTGTATGAATCAATGCACACATATGTGCATTTGTATGGACACAATTTTCCACATTCTCTAATACCTCTGCGAGGCAACAGTTGCAACTAAAAAGTGAAGGAGGCATATTTTCTTCTTGCTTTCTTAATTTACTGTCTTCTCATCATTTAGTTTGGACAAGCTAGGTCTGTTAACCTTAGTTGTATGTACCCATATGTTGGTGAGCTGAGCCAAGCAAAAGTGACTTGACTCAGCATGGAAACTGCTACAGTGAAACAGAATGCCAAATCTTTGGCCGAACGCACTGATTTTTCTCATATAACATGTCCAGGGGGTTCATTCATTTTGTTGATTCTGGTTAGATACTCATAATTTTTAAAAACCATGTGAACATTTAATCTGATTCAGGAAAGAAAACCTCCCGTGTGGGTGTGAAGAGCCAAACACGTGGTCCATAACAATAGTTTATCACCGTTACATTTTAGCAGCCAATTGCTCTACACTGGTTTGGATATATCTGGATAAATGTGAGCCACTTGGGTCCCAATTGGGAGAAGGATGGAATATACATTAAATAAATTCTATAAGGTACAAATGGTCTGTCTGATACAGTGGTAAGAACTAGACAGTGGGCTCTTGGTACCCTGAGGTTTTGGTTCCATGACCTCTTGTTAACCAAAATCTGTGGTGCTCAAGTCCCATTAAATGCAGTGGCATTTGTAAAAGTGTGTCCTTTATAAAAAAAATAGGAAAATAAAGTTGCTTTTTGGAATTTAATATTTTTTTTAATACGTTAAGCCATGGCTGGTTGAATCTGTGGACAGGATCCCTGGAAACAGATGGCTGATGTTACTAAGTTAATTGGTATTTCCATTAAAATCAAGGGGAATTAACTTCATTTCAGTGGGACAAAAATTTAGGCCTAAATCCAATGCAAGTCCCATTTACAGTAGGTCCATTGAATCAGTGGGGTTTAAATAAATGTTTGATTACTATTCAGTTATTAATTCAGTGGGTTTACTCTAGTCTTCAACATTAGGAAAAACTCCTGACAGTAAGGCTGTTCAACAGTGGAACACGCTCCCGGGGGTGATGGAGTCTCCCCTTGGCAGTTTTTTAAACAGAGGCTGGATTCCATCTGTCAGGAGTACTTGATTGTGTCTTTCTGCATGGCAAGGGGTTAGACTGAATGGCCCTTGTGGTCCTCCAATATGATTCTATATTTTAGCTGGATTTGCAGTTGGATTTAAGCCATAGTTTTATGCTTGCATACAGTAGAAGTGACAGATGCGAAGAGCTGGATAGTATTTGCTTGATATGTAATGGTGGCATCGGAATGACAATATGTAGGACCAAGCCTTAGCACATACCAAACGATGCTGGATGCACTGTGGAAACAGCAGTGCTCATGCAGCTAAAAGCAAATGTAAGGGTTAGTCTTAGTTGGATTTCCCTTTCCCTATTTGTTTTCATGCATTTGTTCAGCCTATTTGTTTTTTACTGCATATGTTGCATAAGTTCAGTATAAAATAAAAGTTTTAAATTATTGTTGTACACATTTTGTACATTTATTTTTGAGATGAACATTAATGCTGTTGAGTAACGAAATTTGTCAGTGAATATAAAAAGCTTTAGAAAATTCCTGCCATAGTATTATTCTCTCGGTTCATTCAGTGTTTCATCCATGATGCATATTTTGAGATTTTGCTTTATTATTCTTGGTAATTTCAAAGGGATTAGTTTATATGTGGATGATGCCTTGATGCTATATTCTTTCATTCACTCTGAAAAAAGATATAGAATATACTTAAATAATATTTTTTGGCAAGGCTGTTCCAGATTTCTTTTCATTGTGTTCTGGGTCATGGGGAAACAGAAAGAAAAGTAAGACAGATAAATGACACAGATACCTATACTTAAGAGTGGGCTGGTACCTTTTAGATGTGTACATGTTATAAGCTAGGTTTAGACCTTTTAACTGTTTTGTATTCACACTAAATTGCGGCACCATTGGCCATGACTACAAGGTCCCTAGAATACCTTAAAAATCAGGCAGCCGGCTCTTACACGCCTTGTTTACACCACAGCTTGTCGGCTGGAGGGGGCTGGAATTTCATCCCTGAGTGCCCCCAGGGGCTAACAGACCACAAAGGGTGGGCTGAGGCCGCATGTTTTTGCTGCTGAGGGACGCCGCAGCAGCTAAACTGTGTGGTGTCCCCCCGCAGTAAAAAGAACCTGCTAAGCAGGTTCTTTTTACAGTGCAGTCTGGACACCATGGATGCACCAATAGTGCACTGTCGCATGCCCATGAAGTAAGAGGACGTCGCCACGCCCCCCCATGCCACCGGGGAGGCGGCCGAGACTTGCCCCAAAGCTGCTCGTGCGGGCACCTGCGTGGGGGGGGGAGGGCAGGTGAGAGCAGCTACTTAAGCCGGCTCGCGCACCGAAGGAGGACGCCGCCACGCCCCCCATGCACCGGGGAGCGGCTGGGACTTGCCCCAAAAGCGCGTCTGGCGGCACCTGCGGAGAGGAGGCCGGTGAGAGCAGCCTCTTAGCCGGCTCGCTGGCACCGAGGACGCCGCCACAGCCCCCCCCCTGCCTGCCACCGGGGGCGGCCGAAGGACGTGCCCCAAAGCAGCTCTGGGCGCGTGACCTGCGGAGGGAGGAGGCCGGTGAGAGCAGCCTACTTAAGCTGGCTCCCGCACCCGAAGGAGGCCGCCGCCACGCCCCCCCCATGCCACGGGGAGGCGGCCGGAGGACTTGCCCCAAGCCTCTGTTAGCGCGGCTGAAAGAACTGGGGTTTGTGCCCTGATACCATTGGGCAGTTTTTTTGGGTTTTTGTATTTGTGGTAACTCTGGGGGTGGGGGTTAAGGGTTTGGATTATCGCTATGTTTGTTATGTAATATTGGCTGTTTGGTGATATGCATTGATATTATACTGAAAACGGTATGTTTTGCCTTTGCAGTGGTACCCAGGTTACGAAAAATTCGTTCCGCCGCCGCGTTCGTAACCGAATCCTTCGTAAGCCGAAAAAGCCATAGGCGCTAATGGGGAAAAGCGCGATTTCGGGCGAATAGCCCAAAAGCACCAAAAATTTTTTCGTACCCGAAATAACCTTCGTAACCGGACAGTTTTTTCCTATTGATTTTTTCGTAACCCGGAAATTTCGTAAGGCGGTGCTTTTCGTATCCGGGGTACCACTGTGTATGAGATGTATTGCTATTGATATTATGATGATTTGAATTGTAGTGTTATGTTATTGTATGCAAATTGTTTGTAAACTGCCTTGATTAATTTGTTTTAGAAGGGGGTATACAAATAAACCTTAGTATTATTATATTATTTATAGTGTGGCGCAGCGATGTCTGGTGCTGGGCTGCGGTTGTGTATCATAGTGGCGTCCTTGTGGATGGGAAGCCCACCATGATGGTGCCATCGGGCTTAGAGACTAGGGTCAGGAGTGTGTGGATGCTATGCGCTCCCGAACCCTAGAAGGGTGTTGGCATGTCTTCCCGTGTTCGGTACTACTTCACTCCGTATGAGCTGCCTGGCTTTTAAGGTGAGCTTTAGGCAGGTTGGATTGGGAGATTATACATTGTTTTAATTGTATTTTGGGAAGATGTTTTTGGGTCTTATATGGAGAGAAATAGAGAAGTAATTAAAATGAAAATGAAATAAATTCAGTTGTACCAGTGTTCATGAGGGAGCATCAAAGCTAAAATACAGTTGTCCCTCCAATCGCTAGGGTTGGGGCACAGACCCCCGTGAATTGGAAAACTGCAAATAACAAAAACCCTGTTTTTTACTGAGAGGACACCTCTAGGACTCTAGGGCTTCCAGGGCAACTCTGGCCAACGTCTGAGAGACACTGACCACAAATGCCTAGTAGTGTATCCTCTCTAGGAATCTCTATGCCTTTCAGTGCAACCTTTAGTTAAAGTTGACTATAGAGTTGCACGAGGACCTAGATATTCCAGAGAAACCTATTAACAAATCCGTGAATAGTCAAATCCGCAAATATCAAATCTACAAATGGGAGGGATAATTGGCTGTAATATGAGAAGACATGGCTCATAGAAAGACAATATGCTTGGTAAAGTAGAAGGAGTCAGAAAAGAAGAAGACCACATTACAGGGGGATAGAATCGTCAAGATCCCGAGTCTCAAGATTGGTCAGAGTTGTCATGACAGGGTGGCTTGAAGGTCTCTCATTCATAGGATCTACGGTAGTCAAAAGTACTTGACAGCATTAACAACACAAATACTTATGGTTGACACCAAGGGAAATCTTGACTCATCTATGAGGTCAAGCAATATTGAACATTTTTAATTCCAGAACTTTCAAATACAGTTGGCTTTTTCCTTTCCACAGGCTTGCCATCTGGAGTGGAGCAACACGGATGCCTGCACACCATTGTCCTCATAGCGTCATATGCAGCAGCACAATTACCAGGCACATTATGCAGCCATTGAAGAGAATGGGACTTGAGGTCCCATAGAATTTGCCATTTTGGGGGGTGGCAGTGGTCTGGAATGCAACCCCCACAGATACGAAGAGCCATCTGTACTACCTAATTCTCCATGGAAACTAAAAGTTTTTTTTAATGGGCCAGTTTTTCAATGAAAGACTGGAAAAGTTGGGGGCCATTTGGGATTACATACAGCAGATCACAGTTTGGCTAGTTTCCCAACATTCTGTTTGGATTCCTAACCATGAGCAAAATGCAGTTGGTAGTCCATTTACATGATACCTGAAAACATCCTGGGGAGGAAATTCCTCTTCCTTTTCTTATGGGAGCTGTGTTTGGATAACATATTGTAAGGGAGAAAGAAAGATGGATCAGCCGCTGTTCTTTCCATGAGTAAAAGAAGAAGTAGGAAGAGGTGTGTTCAGAGAAAATGAAGCCTGAGAGTCTATAAATCTAAGACCAATCCCCTCTTTTAAAAAAGTGTAGTAAACCCACTTTTGTACTTCTACAAATAGCGATATCTTCTGCAATCACGTTTATGGTATAGAACTTTTTGTTCTTCTGCATCCTAAACCTTTGAATGATTGCATTTGACCATTGTTATTCTATGTCCTCCTGGTTAATTCCTGAGTTTACGTTTATTGTGTGAGCTTCACAATACTTAGTGCAATTTCCCCCCTAGAAACATTTGTTATGTTTCTGTTAGGAACTCGAACTGACAATATACACTGGTAAAAATCTGGGCTGTGTTCTGACTTCAGAAATGTAATTAAGCCTAACTCAAAATGCTTCGGGAAACCATGGCTATTTGCTCCAGAAAGAACCTGCTCACTAATCAACCCATTTAATCCAATTTAAAATAGCAGTATTTGTGATTCCCTGTGATTATCAGACCAAAGCATGAACCGTATAAATATGCTATTAAGCTTGCAGTTAAAAGATGCAGATAACAACATTCCTAACCTGTGATCATTGAAACAGATTATGATATGTATGAATGAGTTTAGGGTAGCACAACTGTGAGAAGTAGATACAAAAAATAGGCTTCGAATTTTAACTTCTCATATATTTCAGAATGTTTCATCGTTGGAAGGATGCACTTTCTTCTAAGGACTGCAATATTGCCTGTGTGCACAAGTGCCTGGAGTGACAACAGTGTTTGTACAATATTTGCACAGTTTTATATTATATAAATAGACTGTAATTTAAATTATATTTATATGTAATATAACTGATTTAATGTTTTACAGCTGGCGCCCGACCATACACGGGCGCCCTTAGCGGCTTGAGCAACGCACTCAAGCCGCGGGGCGTGCCAGGGCGGAAGGGGTTGCGTGTCCCTCATTGAATGGGCGTGTGTGCCTGTTGCCCCCGCGGGCTGCCGCGCCACGCGCACGGCTTGAGCATAGGCGGAATTCGCCTTACGCGGAGGGATCTGGAACGGATCCCCGCGTAAGGCGAGGCCCACTGTATATTGTTAAAAGGCCCTTCCTTCGATGACCATAGGTCAAAGCAATAATGCCATCAATCAGTTCTCTTACCAGATGCAATGTAACAATGGTGTGTAGATGTGGAAAAGAGGGAAAACTGGGTACAAAGTAGGCATAGGACAGAGATTCTTGTAACCCATCAGCTATGTAGGGTACAGAAACCATGACACTTGGGCCCAGCTCAGTCAACCTCATAACAAGAGTGAGTGAAGTGTGGTACATGGACCTTGTGTGCAACAAACCTGCCACACACAGCTCCCCATCCTTGACTACTGTATTTATCAACAGGAGCTGATGGGAGCTTGTGTTAACTAATGTACAGAGGATCACAGATTTTCCAGCCTTGGTCTAAACAGACTAGATGAAGGTGAAGGATAACAGCTGCCATGGGCCCCAGCCAGTATGACGATCATCAGAGACCCCCAAAATCTGGAAGGTGCCAAGTTGCCTACTTCCAATTTAAATTATCTGAACGTGGTCTTCATGTGGTTTTTGGATTAAAAAAAATAGGGCTCTAGGTTGTGTCATATTGGGTTGCATACAGTCTATATCATTAACTTTATTGTTCCTAGAAATCAAAATGATATCTGTGTGAGCTAGGCAAAGGCTAGCAGTAAGAGGTATCCATGGAAACTGGTCAGTCAAGCAGTCAAAGGGCAAAAGACCCCAGCCACATTTATTTAACTCCCTCTTTATCCAGGAGAGGAAAAACCTTTGAAGCACATGGTATCATAAACTCAGGTGGGTAAAGGACTATCTTGAGAATCTTTTGAAGTTTCCATCTAAGAATGAATAGTTAGAGAAAGCTTAATACTGTTGCTGACTCAGTGAAAAGGGGATTGCATTTTAAGTAGCCAGTCCTGCCAATAGAATATTGATTTAGATGGGAGGCCAGGATTAGGTTTAGATCAAAGGGAAGGCAATGAACAACTCAAAATGATTTCTAAATATATTCAGGAACAAAGTTTGAGAAATGCCCCAGTCCAAGCCAGTCAGTTCTGCATAGAAGAGGAATTCTGTAGGATACTATATTGAAAAATCAGAGCTAGCTATTGTACAGAAGGCCCTTGGTATCCATGTTGGCGATTGGTTCCTCCCCATGGATACCAAAATCAGTGGATGCTCAAGTCCCATTAAATACAATGACATAGAAATGGTGCCATTATATAAAATGACAACGTAAAAGTTTATTTTTTGGAAATCAATCAGTCTGTCTGCCTGTTTTTGTTTTTTTTTTCCAAATCGTGGATGGCTGAACCCATGGATAAGGATTCTGTGGATAGGGAGAGCTGACTATACCCACGGTTGAGTAGAATTGGGGATTTCAGGAGGTGTTGCATGACAACCATCAGCTGTGGAAAATCCCTCTTTTGCAGAGCCATTAAAGATATAGGAGACCTCTTCAGTTTTCAATCTGGCAACCCTATTACAATGCAGGTATATAGCTCCAGGTACATCTTGCATTCCTGAACACTTAAAAAATACACTACTTTATCATATAATGGGTGAGCACAAGTAATTGCCTGTGATTTGGGAGCTACTGGGGTGTAGTAGTTAGGAGTGTTGAATGAGGATTTAGGAGATCTAGGCTCAGGTCCCTACTATACCACAAAGCTCATTGGGTGACTTTAGACTAGGCTGTCTCTCTGACCATACCCTATTCTCTAGGGTTGTTTTGAGACACAATGCTGGGAGATGGAGAACCATTCATACCACACTGAGCTCACTTGAGGAGAGATGGAATATAAATGCTCACACAACAACATTTAGAGTACATAGAGCATGATCCAAGTGAGATGTACACAGAGTAAGTGTTTATGTGACTGTAGTGTTTGTTTTAATAAGGTCAACAGCAATGGAACCAAATACTGAACCAAAAACCAAATACTGGGGAAAAAATGACAACACCAGAGAAGATAGATTTCAGAGTAATTATGTAAGCCTGTTCATCTGTTAATTCTTTAGAGGCTTTTTAATCAACTGTTTACAATGAGTAACAAAAGGTTTTATGGAAGAAAAGTGAGAATTAGTCAGGCAACAAGAGAATCAAGGGGTATTTTCCTTCCTTAAATTCCCTGCACATTATTCCCCCCTTTTCATTGCATTATTAATGAAAATACCATATTAATTCACTTTAATTAAAATCCTGCCATGCAATTCTTTGATAGAGAAGCAATTTTTAGTCCTTACCCAGTTAAATTGTTTAATGAAAGATTTTTCTCAGTGTTAGTAGGATCAGCACCGCTGCTTCTCTTTGATTGCCATCAGGTGTAATGGCTTTTCCAGCTGCTTTGAAAAAGGAAAAAAAAAACCATAATTGGACATAGGTCAATGCTTTCCTGCAGGATTAGCAGCCCTGCTATAGAAAATGGACCTTAAATATTGATTTCCTTTATCCTGTAGATTTTGTACAGGCATTTGTAGGATAGTGGATATACAAATGGCTCTGCAATCCATCTAAACCAGTGTATCTGTGAGAGCATTCCAAACCAGTGCCATTAATTCCAGCTGGAGGAGCTTAAGATAAAGGATGGATAAGAATGTGTGTAATTTTATACACATGTAATGTTTGTTAATGTTTTTTAAAATGAATAAAAATTATTTAAAAAAAAAGATAGAGAGAAAGGTGCCTTCCTTCTACTCAAGAAGGCATGTTTGCCTTTTAGAGGCCCTGTTTGTGCCTACCGTAAACCTTCTCTACTGGTTGGGTTCTGTTAACACTATAGTTATGCTGGGGTAGGCTGGAGGCAGCTTGGTGGCAAGTTTGGAATCAGGGGCCAAAGCATTTTGAGTTCCCCAAGAGATTCCAGCATTGGGCCACTCCCCTGCACCAGGCTTTAGTGGTTATAATTTGTTAAAGCAGTTAAATTTGTTGAGTGCATATTATTCCATACCTTCCAAGTGTCCCAGTTTTTCAGGGACAGTCCTAATTAACCATCCCACTTTTCAAGCTGCTTTTATGATGTCTTAATTGCTCTCTTTTTCTCCCATTTCCCCCCTCTGTTCTTGGCTTACTTCATTTTCTGCAAGCTGAGTTCAAAGTGCAAAAGCAGTTTGCATTCAATCAGCTCAGTGGGAGGGGAAAGGTAGATGAGGGGGTGAAATTGTGCCCTTGCCAGTAGGTGCAGGCAAAAGTAAACTGGTGCAGCCACTTCTAACTAGTCTGTTCTTCCTCATTAATAACGTTTGCTATCTTGACCACACTCTGAGTTTGCTTGGCCATGTGTGTCATAACTTGTCAAATGTTAGAGGTTATGTAATTGTTTAGGGTGGTTATAATAAAAAGGGACACCAAAAAGCTCAAAAACTGTGGAAATAAGCATTGCAATGCATATACAGTTTAATGTAAACTGAGGCAAGTCCACCCTCACTAGATGGAGACTAGCTGGTGCTGACTGGGAAGGAGATCTTGGGGTAGTAGAGGACAGCTCTGTGGAATTAATGTGCAGCTGCTATGAAAAAAACAAACAAAAACAAATTGGACATTGAGAACTATTAAAAATAGAATCAAAAGATAAAACTACCACAATTGTCAGTGGCTTTAAGAAATCTATGGCGTAAATGCTGGAATATCAAGTAGAGTTCTGTGTCCAGTTCTGGTCACTGCATATAAAAATGTACAATGGATGTGCAGTGAAAAGGGCAACTGTAATGATAAGTGACTGGGACAACTGCTCTTGGAGGAAAAGGTATAATAAGGTTTTCTTTTATTTAGGAAAAAAAATCTAGTTAGTGGAGATACAATAGGAGTATATAAAACAGTGTATATACAAAGCAGCTAGGGAGAAACTTTTCTCTCCTTCCCATAATGCTAGAAACCAGTACTGTCCCCTTCGTATGAATGGTGGGAGATTCAGAACAGATGAAAAGAAACACTTCTTCACACTGTACAAACCCAAACTGTCAAATTCACTGTCACAAAATGTAGTGATGGCCACTTACAGAGACAACTTTAAAGAGTGTGGGGAGTTAGACAATTCCATAGAGATCTAGGACTTTCAGCTCAGGACTATCCCAAGTTCTGAGATTTCAGGACCAAACCTTGAGACTAAAGAACTCATTCACATTATACAATTATAACTGTATTATTCCACTTTAACTGCCATGGTTCCATTCTATAGAATCCTTGGATTTGTGGTTTGTTGTTTGGTGAGGCACTGGTGCCTCTGGATGAGAATTCTAAATGCTCCTCCCTACACTACCAATATCAGGATTCTATAGAATGGAACCATGGCAGTTGAAGTGGCATAATATCACTATAAATGTATAGAGTGATTGGGGGTAGGCTGGCAAGGGTTATGTTAAAAGGGCCAGCCCCTGGTGATATATTTAAGCACAATACATTAAGCATCCACCACAGCTGCCTATTAAGCCTCTACCTCAGTTGCAAAGGGTATGTCATCCAGATCAAAAACACTTGGTCTAACAAATATGGAAAAGTATATACAAACACACATTTGAAGGTACTAATGTTACCCTCAGATTTCTCTCCTTATCCCAAGGACTGTAGAAGATAGCCAGGCACTGAGATCTGGCAGTCCTAAGGGCTACTAGCCATGATGGTAATGTGCCTCTACTGTCCAAGATATTATGTCTCTTAGTACTGATTGCTTGGGAACATGTGTGGGAGGATGCCATTATGTTGACTATTATGAAAACAAACAATGCTTTAGATGTCAAGTCTACACCAATGCACAGAGTTTGGTAAACAAATAAGATGAGCTTGAAGCCCTAGTGCAGGAAGGCAAATATGACTTTATAGGTACACAGAGGCTTGGTGGGTTGACTTCCATGACTGCAATATAAGAAACGAAGGATATAATCTTTTGAAAAAGAGTCAAAGGTGAAGAAAGGGAGGGGAGTAGCATTATATGTCAGACAAATTCTCTTATACAGAAATCTACATGAGTGATCAGTCTGAATCAGTGGAGAACATATGGGTAAAAATACATGGAGAAATAAATAAAAACAACACTGTAGTAGGAGTTTATTATAGGATGTCACACCAAGATGAGGTGGTGGATGATCATCTTATGAAACAAATCTCAGAAATCTCAAAGAAGCAAGAACTGGTATATCTTGCTATCAGCAGGGAGAGCTATGCTAAGCATAAGCTTTCCAACAAATTCCTGATGTGCCTTGCAGGTAATTTCCTCTTTCAACAGGTGGAGGAAGGAACAACGGGATTAGGAATCCTGGATTTGATCCTAACCAATAGGAAGTAGTTGATCAGTGAAATCAAAGTACAGTGGTACCCCGGGTTACGAATTTAATTCGTTCCGCGGCGCCGTTCGTAACCCGAAAGATTTCGCAACCCGAAAAAGCCATAGCCGCTAGCGCTGGAAAGCCGCGATTTCGTGCGAAAAAGCGCCGAAAAGCACCAAAATTTTTTTCGTAAGCCGAAAAAAAAAATGTAACCCGGAACAGTTTTTTCCTATCTAATTTTTTCGTATCCCGGAAATTTCGTAACGCGGTCATTTCGTATCCCGGGGTACCACTGTACTTGGTATTTTAGGACAGAGTGGCCATGAATTGCTAGATTTTATGATGAATGGAGAATGCAGTCTAGTTAGAGGAGCATCTCTCACTCCCACTCCAACATTCTTCAATAAGTCTCTAGACTGAGGCATATAAATGGCCACACATACCAAGATGCATTTAGGATAACTGTCCACACAAGTTCTCCCTTCTGAATCACCCTGGTCTGATAAATTGCGGTATGTGTGGACACAGAACTTTGGCTGCTATGGTTTCCCCCTATGCATATGAATGTACGTGCTTCTGAACTATTTTACTGGGCCCCACAACAATGTTGCTATGGAGCTCAGTATACACACACATGCAAAAATCCAGCTTTTCTGTTTAAAACCATGGCAAATCTTCACATTTTCTCTGTGGATTAAAGCCCTAAGATGATTGTCCCATATGCTGTTTGGGCAGTTTGCTGTGAAAACTAGGTAAGACCTGGCTGGCAGGCTGCCATCCTGAACAAGAATACACCTTTCTGTAGGTGAGGGGAAACTACAATTAACAATCTGTAAGCCGCTTTGATAGCCTTTTGGCTGCAGAATAGGGTATAAATAAATAATAATTATTATTATATTATATAACAGTTTGTTACAGATTCCACTTGTGCTTCAAAATTCCAATGAAATTTTTTTTTCATTGCCGTCTTTTGCCATCCTCTTCCCTAGCAGGTCTCCTCTGAAAGCTAGGTGTAACCATCCAACATTACACAAAGGGGCAGCATTTCTGACATGAAGGTCTAGTAAGAGGAAAAGCTTCTGTTTGTTTGTTTGCATAATTCCTGATAGTTATTTATCTATTTAAGGTATATGAGCCTGCAGGGCCCCCACCTCCAAATCTCAATTGAAGATCTATCCAAGAGACTTTCTAAATTGTCAAAATGTCTGTTCTACTTGAGTAAGAAGATGACTTTTGTTGGAGCAATTTTTGTCAGCCTTTTAATGCCAAATGTGCTTGCCATGGTTATTTAATGTTTTCTAAAATTTGTTTTTATTAGCACAGAAGCAAGCAGCTCTGCTATTCAATAGCGACACACATTTTCTGAGGCTGACTCACTAAGTTCTTCTTGCCTATTATTAAGCATGATAGTAGTTCATCCAAAGTAAGTGGAGACTGAGACTAGCTACCCCTGAACTTGCCACATTAAATCGCGCCCTGCAGTTCCCTCTGCAACCTTTAAATGAGCATCGGGTGAGTTCACTGTCAATGAATCACTTTTTCATTTTCAAGGAGGAGAGTTGAATGCAAATTGCAAGAATTCACTCCATGTCCTTCGAGTTCTGTTTTAAGGTCATGGCATGTATAAGCTGGTGCAAGGTAGGTATTTTTCAAAGCTTTTCTTCAAATGGTTACATTCACAAATGACAGAAAGTAATATTCTCTTCTAACAAGAATACTATTATGTTCAGGTGTTGATACACTCCTTTCCTGATGACCTAAACAAGCACTAGCCATTTTTGTGTAGCTGAAAGAAAGAATCAAATACAATCAAATCACACACCCATACTTTTAGATCTGAGCTCATTTGTACAGCCAGTGTTTTTTAGTACTTAAAGTGTTTGACTGGATATTATTGAAATCCATTTTCTAGTCTCTTCCCTGCCTTGAAACTAACTGAAAAACATCTAGGGGTAGCTGTGTTGGTCATATAGCAAAGCCAATAACATCCAAACAATGATACCTTTATTGGGACAACCAAAATGCACAATTACATGTTGCAAGTTTTCAAAGTCATACTGGCTTCTTCATCAGGCAAACATGAGGGAAACATTGAAAATGCTAGTCATAGGGCTGCATTTACTGTTTCTGATCTTAGTTCAGATGTTAGGGAAGGCTATCTGTAGGCTGGCATCTTCCCCTTTGGTCGTGCCATCACTGGTTGATGTTCAAAGTCAATGAAATTTAATGTGCATTTGCAGTTCAAAGAAAATGTTTCATTGGAACCCAGCATGTTTCTTTCCTTTGTGAAGCCATAGGCTCTTATGTAGGTAGAGAACACTGAATTTATCAAGAAGTCTTCATGTTTTGCAGCAGGAAAACTTTAGGTGGTGTAGAGGTAAAGCATGCCAATCAGTCCCAATATTAGAAAAAAATGCTTTACCTTTGTTGGAGGCAGAAGCCTCAGATGGCAAGGTCCCAGTGCACTGGCTTTCTCTTTAGGATTCCCCTGTGATGTCTAAAATGTGGTATCTTTAAATCACAAAAACATCTAGTGGTAGCCATGTTGGCCATATAGCAAAGATGAATCCAAGGAAACATCTTTGAATTGCAAATGGACATTAATTTTCCTATGCTATATGGCCAACACAACTACCCCTAGATATTTTTTTGGATTTCAAATGTAGAAAATTCTGGGCTAGAAGTACCAGTGCTCTGAGTGATACAGTCGGCCCTTCTTATACACCAAACCCCAGCGTATAACAAGGATCCACTGTACAAGTAATTTAAAAATAATTTATGTTTCGTTCTTTTCACAATATCTTGCTTACTCTTGATATCCTAAGGATTTACACATACATCATTCAAATCTAACTCTCTTCAACAATGAAGGTACATCCGTTTTAAACAAGATTTAATGTGAGTGCCAAGCTGCCTATTTTTTCAAGCTGTCCTCAGAACCAAATGGACTGCAAAACTGTCTCCTCTCTGGTACTTTTAGTTTTGAAGACCATGAAGAATCTGCTTTTCTTTCTTCACACCACACAACTGAGGTAAAAGTGCACTATGCTAGTGGGGCAAACATTCAAGCATGAAGGGTAGCATAGCCAGCCATTAACCAAATAGCTGCTAAGGGTCACTGACATAAAGATTTGTGTCAATCTAGTCTAAAATTCACAATACAAGACTAATGGCAAGGACATATATAGTCCAGATCTCTTTTAAGGACATTTGTTTTGAATATGTCAGAAGGAACGGACCTGGCTAGGCTGTGACGCCTTAGGAAACAGAATCCCTAGAAAGATTAATTAGTGAATAAAGCAATCCATCATGGTTTGTCAGAAACAAAGGAGAAAGATGGTAATAACATTTATTTCTTAAATGTCTTTCTAAGATGCTACTTAGGGCCAAACTAGACATGCCATTATTCATAACTTTAGCTTTTGTGCAGCTATTTAGATAAATAAATCCTGGAGTAGGGGAATGATGGATAAGGAAAATGGCATGAGAGTAGACAACTTGAACTTTCTTCATGGATGCAACTGGGATCTTTCCTCTTCTTATCAGTATCAAACACAAGAAAGATTTTGTTTGGAAAACTGGAGAGGACAAAGAATTATTGGCACGTTACAGAACACCTGGGAATACACAGCGGCCAAACCGCGTGGTTCTCGGGCGCAGCAAAAAAGAAGTGCCAAAATGGCATTTCTTTTTGCGCTCCCGAAGTGGCGCCGTGAGGCGCTAGTCGCACACTCGCGGCCTCACTTCCACGGTGCGACGTCTGGACACAACGTGTCCGCGACGTCAACATAGTGGCGCCCGTGTGGAAGGGCACCGCCATTTTGTACGTACCCAGTACATACTAGAGTTAGGGGCGTCAGGAAGTGACGCCCCTTCCTAACCCTAGTACGTCCTGGGGACGTACTATATGCCCGTCCGGAACGGGCCATTGTCTCCCAGGTCTTTGCTGCAATCAGGGCAAGTGGTTGCATCCTGGCTATTAAAAACAACAAGAAGTAATTAAAAAGCTAAATAACTTAATAAAGTCTTGTACAGTTTGTTTTTTAGTTAGTTACTTAGTTAAAATTTATTTAATTATTTATTAATTTATTAAGACTCAGTTGACCCCACACACACACACAACTGGAAAAGGTAATTAATTGCGGGATACAGACCGCCCCTTTGGGGCGGCCTGCAGGCACCGCAATCCCCGCCGGATAGGGGCCTGAGCAGCCAGAGTGGCAGCCCTGGAGGCCCTGATCTGCCGCTTTTCCAGACCTCGGGGAAGTGGCAAAATGCCGTTTCCCCCTGGCCTGGAAAGGGGCGTCCTTAGGGCTTCATGCCCCAGGGCACGCCAGGGAGCTGCTGCTGGGAGAGAAAGGGGCCGCTCGGTCCCTTTCCCCCTGGCTTTGTCCCCGCAGCCATTTGGTGGCTGCGGGAATGAGGCGCTCCCCAGGAAGGAGCTCCGTTTTGGAGCTCCTTCCGGCACCACTGAAAGGGCACCACAAGCGCCCTGCAGTGGCGCGAGCACGTCATGCCTGCACCGCGCTGTTTGGATGCGGCGTGGCTGTCACATCAAAATGGCAGTGCCCATCTGTATAGGGCGCCACCATTTTGACATACGGAATGTGTGCTAGGGTTGTGGGGTGTCTGTAAGTGATGCCCTGAGGCAATCCTAGCACGTATTCCTTATGTGCTAAAAGGCCCGTCTGGAGAGGATCAATCTTAGCTTGGTGATTCTTCATAGCTGCTGTAACCCCATTTTTTCCCCCTGTTATTCAGATTCTATGTTGGTTTCCTTCACAATTCATCTCAGCCAAACAAGAAAGCATGTGACAAACAAGAGGCCCTAATAATGCTACACAGTGAATCTAGTTTGGCACATGTAACTAGTCAGGCTTGGTATACATAAACTGTAACTTTATCGGTGCAGTACAATAGTCCAAGAGTCTGTCATGTTAGGAGTTGCACTTTTACAGGTTTACTTTCCCTCACTGCCACTGTTGTTGTTATTTGTCTTCAAGATGCTCCCGATTTATGACAACCCTAAGACGACCCTATCATGGCATTTTCTTAGCAAGATTTGTTTATAGGAGGTTTGCTGTTGCCTTCCCCTGAGGCTGAGAGCATGTGACTTGCCCAAAGTCAGGCAGTGGGTTTACATGTCTGAGCTGGGATTCCAACCCTGGTCTGCAGAGTCATAATTCAATGTTCAAACCACTACAACCATGGTGACTCAGTACCACTGTAACTGTGGCCTTCTCCATCCTGCCACTGTGCTAACATGTACACCACTGTAATGATGGCATTATAGTGCAACAACAGAATTCTGGTCATAACACCAGAAGAAAAGCCAAACAGCTTAGACATTACCAGGCAAGGTAAGGCCTTGCAGTCCTAATCTTGCAATGGGAAATTTGGTTGCAACTTTAAAAACAACAATAACCCAAAATATGTGGTAGTTTTAATGTCCAGCAGCAAAATGTCCACCATATCAAGGAGAGCATTTTAACTGTTCCCTGTGACAGTTACCTTTTAATGACCATCTGTTTTTCTCCATGTGTTTTGCATGGTTCTTCTCCAGTTCCCATGACAAACCATTGGTGATGCTCACTATGAAGAGCAACCTTCATGGGGGTACTTCCAGTATGAGCTCCAGTCTTGACATTCATCAAAACATACTAAGGCACATTTTGTACTGCACAACATAATTCTAATGGTCCTTGGTTCTGTTTTAACCTGGTAGTTAAGAGATTCCTGATTAAGAACATTTGGACTAGGTTCTTCATGAGGTAGACGACTAAAACTCTACAATCCCATAATCTCCCTTCTAATCTGGTATGTCACTCTCTCCTCACAGCTATTATTCTCTCTCTTTCCATCTTCCCATCTGTTTATTTGCATGAGGTAATGATAGATTAATATCATATTTACTTAGGGCCTGTGTTATGCTCTTCAAGCAGTAACTGTGACATAGGAAACAGTTGCTAAAGTGCCATTGATTTCAGTGGGACTAAAAGTATGTTTAACCGTGCATGTTTAACAATGGCCAGCCTCTTGCTTTGTGACTGAGTGGAAGCTCAATACATGGTTCCACTTCATTCCTAGAAAGATCTATGCTATAGAACTATAGGAATGTAAAATCTGCTGAATAAGCTGTGCCGAAAATTCAACCTAAACTATATTTATTGATCCCCATCTTAAGTCTGGAATGAAACTTTTGAAAAAACAGACTACTATTCAACAAACAGATATTGAATGTGATTGTAATGAATGGCTTATGCCAGTCCCTTCTCTGCTGCTCTTTTGTCTCTCTCTGCAGAATTCATTGTCAATGAGGTCAGCCACAATTTAATGGAGCAGTAAACCTACCTCATCAACTGGGGATGGTGCAACAGTGAGTTGACCACAGATAGGTCTGGATTTATGCCCAGTTTCAAGCAAAAATGTTACTGCTGAGTTTCAACTTCTGGACAATAGGCTAGAGATGAGCAAGAGGCTTGTAAATGAACCCAAATGCAAGGAGAGGGGAGTGAAATCCAGTCCAGTTGGTGCAAAGCAATTTGTAAAGTTTTCTTGACCAAACAGGCAACACTGCTAGCAGAATCACTTTTGTGCAGAGATCTGCTTTTAAAATAATATTGGCTGAGATCCTGCATCAAGGAGATGTAACACAACTTTACACTTATGGAGTTATGCCTTGTTTGCACTATACCATCTTCTTCCAGAATTGCCACACTGCACAACCAAAGGCACATTATGCATTGAGGCACTATGTGAAAAGCATAGCTCATGCAATCAATGCATAATGTACAGCAATGCATAATGGAGCCCTGGTGGCGCAGTGGTTAAATGTCTGTACTGCAGCTATTCACTCGAAACCACAAGGTTGCAAGTTCAAGACCACAAAAAGGGCCCAAGCTCGACTCAGGCTTGCATCCTTCCGAGGTCGCTAAAATGAGTACCCAGACTGTTGGGGGCAAATTAGCTTACTTGCTAATTAGCTTACTTGCTGTTCACCGCTATGATCTTTGGAATAGCGGTATATAAATAAAACAAATTATTATTATTAATGTGCCCTGTGAAGGCACAATGCACAACAGTGCACAGTGGTGTCACATGTGTAACTTCAGTTTCATAACTTTCAGTGGAGCATGGCTGTCACACATTGGCCAAAAATGTCCGCTTCCTTGTGTAGGGGAACTCTTTTTCATCTAAGATACCAACATTGGATTTTTGAAATATAATTACAGAGAAAGGATAAAAGAAAAAGAAAAGCAAGTGGGGAGAGAAGTATATAGACACATACATTAATATAAGCTGATAAAAATTTACAAAAATGTTTTGAGGTTGATGGCTAGCATCCTGTTAGTACGTTATAATGTTGTAACTCAGCCTTATGATATTGCAACTTACAAGTTATAATTATCGTCTGACTAACAGTGACCAAAAGCCTCTCAAAACTGAGCTTGTAAGATGTGCAGCCCTCCCAACATAGCTATTTCTGGGTTGTCAGAGAGCAAAGGGATCAGTATTGTTGTTTTTTTTAAAAACTTTTATTTATGATTATATATACATACACCTATACACATATACAAAAAAAAACCCCATATAACCATATATACATCACAATTAACATAAAACAAACACCGTAAAATATATAAATCCTAATATTATTTAATTTCTCTTACTTGGTGGCTTCCTTCCACAAAGCATATGCATTTTTTTTAATTTAACCATATATAGCTTCTGTATGTTCTAATAATATAAAGTCACATTTCCTATTTATTAATTAAATTATCAAATAAGCCTTTTCTTATATTCTTTCAGACATTCCCATTCTTTTTCAACCTTTTCTTTATTCAAATCCTTTATATATGCTGTTAGAATGTCCATCCCCATTGCCTCTTCTACTTTGTTCAACCATTCTTCTTTTGCTGGAGTTTTTTCTTGCTTCCAACAACTCGCATATGTCATTCTGGCCACTGTGACCATATATAAAATTATACGTCCATATTTTTTCTCTATTTCTTTAGTTAATACACCTGTCATGTTAAGCATATATAGTAAAGGGTTAAATGGGAGATTTATTCCTAGTATTTCTGATATTGATAGATGGATTTCATTCCAATATTCTTTTGCTTTTATACACTCCCACCATAAATGATAGAAAGTTCCTCTTTTTTTGCAGCATTTCCAGCAATTGATGTTTCCATTTTTATACATTTTATTTAATCTATCTGGTGACAAATACCATCGGTGCATCATTTTTATATAGCTTTCTTTATAATTCTGACAATTTGTAAATGAGTTTGTGTCCCGCCATGATTTTTCCCATAAATCAATTTCTATCACCTCTCCTATATCTTGTGCCCATTTTATCGTACAATCTTTTACACTTTCCCGCTCCAAGTCCCGTTGTTTTAATAATCTATAATACTTAGAAATATGACCTTTCTTATTATCGAAAATTATATTGTCTAATTCATTTTTACTATCTGTAAATTCCCACTCTTTTTTATCTGATCTATACCTTTCATAAATCTGTCTATACAGAAACCAATTGTTATTGATTCTGCTCTCTAACTCCTTATTGGATTTTAAAGCAAAACAATTCCCCTCTACTATTAACAAATCCCTATAAGTTAACCAATTTTGACCCTCTCCTTTCTTTCTCTTATATAAAGCCTCCTGAACCGAGACCCAGAGTGGCATTTGTCTATAGAATTGTCTTTTGATTTTAACCCATACCCTAAACAACGAATTTCTTATAAAATGATTATAAAAATCCGCGTTAACCTTCTGTTTATCGTACCATAGATAAGCATGGTATCTGTACCTCATTCCACTATTTTCCATTTCCAAAAGTTTTTCATTTTTTAATAATATCCACTCCTCTAACCATTGCAAACACACAGAATAATAGTACAGTTTCAGGTTAGGCAAATTACAACCACCCCTTCTTTTTTCCTCCATTAGCATTTTCCAACCTATCCTTGCCTTTTTTCCTTGCCAAATAAATTTTGATAGAGTTTCTTGCCATTTCTTAATACAACATTCATTCTTTAATATAGGTAAATTCTGAAATAAAAACATAAACCTAGGTAGAATACTCATCTTCAAAATTTCAATTCTTCCCAGTAAAGAAAATGGTTTTTTTGACCAATTTAATAAGTCTTTTTTTACTTCCTCCCACATTTTTTCATAATTGTTTTTATATAATTCAATATTTTTTGTAATATATATTCCAAGGTATTTAACCTTTTTAACTGTTTTAAATCCCGAGATTTCTTCAATTTCTTGTTCTTCTGAAACTGACATATTTTTTGTTAATATTGATGTTTTATTCACATTTATTTTAAAGCCAGATACCTCTCCATAATCTTGTATCATATTAATCAATGGCTTTATTTCCTGATTCAAATTGTGTCTGTTTCAATATTCTAAGTTTTCTCTCAATTTCTTTCATTGCTAACAATTTTAGCTCTAATTTCAAACTATCTATTTCACACTTAAGTTTTTTATCACCATTTTTTCCCCATCTTTCTTCTTTCTCATTCAATTCCTCCGTCAACTTAATCTCTCTTTCATTTCTTGTTTTCCTGTTCTCTATCTGTAGTTTTATAAATATTCCTCTGATCACAGCTTTTCCTGCATCCCATATTGTCATTTTTTTTAACCCCTTCTGTTTGATTTTCTTTGAAATAGAGCCTCAGGCTTTCTTTTACAATAGCCGTTGTGTTATCATCTTTTAGAATATTTTCCTGTAATCTCCAAATAAATTTATTCTTTTTTTTATAGAGTTCCAATTTTATCATGTTATGATCAGACTCATAATTTGACATAACATCCATAGATTGGACCAAATTTAATAATGACCTTGATACTAAGAATAGGTCGATTCTTGAAAAAGAATCATGTACTTCTGAGAAAAAGGTAAATTCTTTTGCATTTTGATACTTATATCTCCATGTATCTGTCAGATTGAGATCTTCCATAATTCTAAAAAAGGATCTAGGTAATTTTCCCTGTGATTTTCTGATTGCTCTTTTGCTATTGGATTTTCTGTCTATATTTGGATCGATTACTGCGTTGAAATCCCCTAATAATATAATATTGTCATATTCCATGCTTATTCATTCGTGGTATAGTTTATTAAAATAATGTTCTCGAGCTTCTAGCGGTGCATATATACCTACTGCCAATAATGTTAAATTTTGAAGCTTTATTTCCACACCTATATATGTTCCATTACAATCATTGAAAATTTCTTTAGCATGATATTTTTTATTTACATATAATGTCACTCCTTTTTTTAATAATCTGAAAAAGATGAAAAACTATTTCCCAGTTTTGAATTTTTAACATATTTCATTTCTTTTTTTCTTATCCTAGTCTCCTGAATACATGTTATATCTCCATGTAATTTTTCCAGACGATGAAAAATAATGTTTCTCTTAATCCTTGAATTGATCCCTTTAACGTTCCAAGATATAATCCTAACCATTTTTTTTCACTGTAAAAATCTTATTACCAATTTACTTGATGTTCAGTTCTTTAGATATTTCTGTTTTCCCTTAAATAATTATTCAAATTATTATTATTCAAGATCAATTAATTGTGAGTCTTCCAAAATGTTGCTCTCATTCAAATTATTCTTGTCTGACTCCTTTTGATTTCCGTTTCCTTTTGCTTCTTTATTTTTCTTTTTATCCTGTACTACTTTGTCTTTGTCAGATAATTTTTTCTCATCCATATTCTTATTTTCTTTATATTTGCTGACTTTCCATTCTCTTACTTGACTTCTTTCCTCTCTTACGTCTTTAAATTTGCTCCTGAGTTTCATTTCCATTTCCTTTGCCTTATTAAGATTGTCTACTTTAATTCTCTTTTGTCTGTAAGAAAATGATAAGCCTTCTAACCTATCCCATCTAAAATTTATGTTCATTTTATTTAGGAGTTGGGTTAATGTCCTGTATTTCTGTCTTTCCATCATTATTTGGGGGTGAATATCTTTGAATTTTTTTAGTTCTGTATCTTCTATAATCAAAGTTTTTTCATAGTTTCTTTGAATTATCAAGTCTTTAAATCTTGTTCTCACAAAACAAATTACTATATCCCTTGGGAATGATTTATCTTGTGTCCGTTGTGAATTTACCCTGAAAATTTTGTCTATCTCTAATTCCATTATTTCCGTTTCAATTTCTAAGAAGTTCGCTAATGAAGGAATTACTCTTTTACAGAAATCTTCATTTATCATTTCTTTAAGACCTCTTATTTTAATACATCTTTCTCTGTATCTCAGCTCATTCGTCCAGTCCATTGATTGTTGTGTCCCTTGCTTTCTTATTGGTTCTATTGGGCTATTTTCCATCTCTGAAATCTTTTCCTTCAATTTTTCTATCTCTTTCTGATTTTTATTTACATCTTGAGATAACATCTCCATTTTCTTCCCCATACTATCCATTTCTTTCTTTATATATTTTCTTATTTCCAATCTTGCCTCTTTTATTTCTTCTCTTATTTCTCTGATTGATTCTTTTAAATCTTCCTTCAATTCCTGCCTATTTTCCCTCATTTCCTGTCTAATATTTTTACCTCCTCTAGTAATGACACAATAGGATCTATTACTCTCATCGAGTCTTCTCCTGATCCTGAACCTCTTCTTTGCAACTGATGCTGTTGAAATACTGAACCTTTTTTGCCGTAGCCATTTTTTCTAATTTTTCTTCTTTTTCAATCTTTTTTTGTGCTCCTTGTTTCCATTAATATTACTTATAGTAAAGTAACTTAAAGTCTTAATTCTAGTAATCTTATTTTCCTTACAAATATTACACTTCTCCCATCTTTCTATTATTTTACCCACAATAAACTCTTTTAAATTTTACTATTTTTTTCTTCAAATTTGATGCATACAATACAAACAATAATATACTAACAAAGGCCCTTTGCCTCTAAGATACCAATAACTGTTTAACAAAAGCTATTATTCATACAGAAGTAAAATTCACTTAACGTTTATGCATATCTTTGCTTCCATCTATCTATCTCCTTTTAGCAAATTTCAGTTTTCCTTAATTATATGTGGATCCACCCGATATCCCCTATAGGGGAGACAAAAAGGGGTGGGGCAGGATTCAATGTTCTGGATTACTCCCTTAATCAGGAAGATTTTCCAGAGAAAAAAAAGTTAAAAAAAAAACCCTTCCCTAAATCCCTAAGATAACCCTTCTTAACAGAAGAGATTAAGAACGGGTAGTTCAAAATCCCGTTCCTCTGAGAACCCCTTTTGTGAAGTAAGCTGCTAGTAACCCCTGACTGCTGCTTACTTCTGTGTCTCCAACATATTGGAAGCCTAAAAGAAAAATGCAGATTTCTTTAATAATTTTTAAAGTAATTATTTATGCTAGTCCGTCGCGTTGCCCTGGAGAGATAATCAAAAGAGAAAAAGGAAAAAAAAGTGAAAGTTAGTTCTGGGCGCCCACACTCTCCTCAGCGTTGCCAGTGGGAAAGGTGACCCGGGGCTGGGCTAAATAGCCTTGCCTGACGTCCCTGCCACTCCACTTGGGGAGAAGGTTGGTCTGGGGGGAAGAACACGCCCACACTCTCCTCAGAGTTGCCGGTGGGAAAGGTGACCCGGGCTGGGCTAAATAGCCTTGCCTGACGTCCCTGCTGCTCCGCTTGGGGAGAAGGTTGGTCCGGGGGGAAGAACACGCCCATACTCTCCTCAGCGTTGCTGGTGGGAAAGGTGACCCGGGGCTGGGCTAAATAGCCTTGCCTGATGTCCCTGCTGCTCCGCTTGGGGAGAAGGTTGGTCCAGGGGGAAGAACACGCCCACACTCTCCTCAGCGTTGCCGGTCAAAAGGATCAGTATTGATGCAAGCAGCTGTTTTCCTATAGTTGGATAAGTTGCAAGGACTTCACCTACACACCTCCTAATGAATCCTGAAAGTCTCTGTTGGTGTCTGTTACAGTGTGTCCAGCTGCATGAAGATAGTTGGAGGTCACTGATCCCCTCACTCTCTGATAACCTGTAAATTACCATTTGGCAAGAACTTACATAGCATACAAGGTGGGCCTTGATGAACAGCACTGGGAGACATGGGCCCAGTACAGACTGCCGAAAAGCGGCAGTCTGGGGCCAATTTTAGGGTTCGGGATTGTGGAGCAACCACAAGGTCCTGAGCCCTACCACCTGGCAGTTGCCTGTCCACATGAGGGCTGCCATGATGATGCATGCATGGCGCAGCATCTGCATGTCATGGTGCTGTGCTTGCATCATCGACAAGTGACAGTGTGCCAATGCCAGTGTGCACCCCTTTTCCAGGCCTGCATTTTGCTGCTTCTCCTTGGCCTGGAAAAACACCGGATTGAGACCACACGTTGACTGTCCAGTTCCTGTGGCTCCAGTCCAGTGCTTTCAGGGGCGGCATACAGCTGTCCCTTACAGGGCTGTCTGTACCGCCCCTTAGTTATCTTATTATTGGCTCCGATTGCAGTTCAGAACCTGGGAACTGAAACTCTCATAGTCCCTCATAGGAGTTTATCATACTAGTGAAATAGTGTGGGAAAACAGGAGTTAAAGGCGATATAACATGAAGATAACCCGGAAATGCCCAATGTTTAACACACGGTATCACAGTTAACATGAAATAATGCAAAATTAATCCGCAGTTAAAGTGGAGAAAAGCTGGTGGTTTTCTCCACTTTAACTGTGGATTAACTTTGTGTTATTTCACTTTAGCAGCAATTCAGTGATAAACTTCCCGAATTTGCAAGTTTAGCCCCTGTTTTCTTGTGGGATCTTGCTAGTGTAATAAAGCCCATAATGTTTATTAAGACATGTGCTTTACAATCTCAGGGATTTGGTTGGTTTGAGCCACTTTTGCAAACTGATCTGCATGCATCTATGAAGGCATGTAGGGACCATGTCCCCTGGTCCTACCCAATGGCACCCAGAGCTTGGAGAAGTTACTTTTTTGGATCACAGCTCTGAGAAGCAAGGAGGACTATGACTGGAGGATTCTGAGTGATATTGCTAAACAAACAAACACTACTAAGCTTCTGTGTCATGCTATCAAGCTTTTTGTCTCACCACCACCAAGCTGGATCCACACTTGCACTCTCTGCTTGCTCTACCTCCCCTCCCCATTTGGTACAAGATTAGTTAAACATATGAAAAATCAGTGAAAAGAAGAGTTAGGGATGGTAGCAGTGTGGTGTAGTGAACATGACCCTACTTCTTCTTCTAATCATTCATGGAAAAGGGAATTTATGAAAGAGTGGGGCATATGTGACTTTCTAGACAGACTGCAGCTCCCACGGGTTCTAGCACCATGGCCAAAAGTGAGGAATGGTGATAGCTGCAGTCCAGCAATACCTGGAAAGCTGCACTGTCCTGTAATGCCTGCCTATCTGTAATCTCTGTCTGGCAGTCCTGCAAGAAGGAACCATATGGCCCATACTGTAATGGAAATATGACGCATACTATGTTTGCAACTGAGTGCACTTATACTCCATAATGTTGAAGACAGCTCTGCCAACAATGATCTGGAGACCATCATTTCACCCACAGATGAGGGAGTTCAAACATGAAAGTTTCAAATTGCTTTTTTCTTACTCAAAGAATAGCTAGTGAATGCTTGGAACTTGATAGAAATAGCAACGCTCTCCATCATCTGAATTCAATTCAAACTATCTGAGGCTTCTTTATTAATTACATGCTTATCTTAATACCACAGAAAATAATTTACCTAAATGAAAACAGATAGTGTATGCTAAAAGAATGCTAAAGTACAGTAGGCATCAAATCCTTTTAGAGCTAATGCATTTATATCGTGCAGTTAAAAATACAGAGCAGCCAATAGAGCTTGGTTTGAAGAAAAAGTAAAAAAGACGGCAGGGATATGTAGTTAAAATATAGCATTTGATCCTTTGCAGCACTTTGCTCTTAGATGTTCACAATTTGAGATTACTAATCATCTAGGAACACAATTTTAAAAAGATGGTCATCATTTTGTTGCATGTAAATTTCATATACACATTTGAGGGTCTCTGCTGCTGTGTGAAAACAGTACATCATTTTTAATAGACCTTCTAAAAAAAACCATGGAATGTGTTAGCCTTATATAGTAGAAACATGGGAACAAACTGCTCCCAATAAAACTTATCTCTGCTTTGAGTAGCCATGTAAACTGGAGGTAGGCAAAGTTTAGGCTTAAGGGATCTATGTCATCATTTACAAAAATCTTGAGGACCACTAACCAGACCCAGATACTCAAGACATTGGGCACAGCAACACTGAGCAAAGTGCCTTTGGGACCCTGCTCAGCCTGGGGAAATGGTTTTCAGGTGCTGAACTTAGGGCGCATCTACATTGTAGAAATAATGCAGTTTTGCACTACATTAAGTGCTGCAGTTCTAACCTAGGGAATCTTGCAACTTGTAGTTTTATAAGGTCTTTAGCCTCCTCTGCCAAAGAGTACTGGTGCTTCAAAAACCACAAATTCCAGGATTCTGTAGGATGGAGACATAGCAGTTAAAGTGGTGTCAAACTGCATTATTTCTACAGTGTAGATGCACCATTTTCTCCATGTGTTTTTGGTTTCTGAAAAAGAAGCTTCTCCGAGGTTATACCTGAATTCTGGAATTTTTTGTCCTGGAAGGTTAGGCTGGCATCTTCTTTGTTGACATTTTGCATTATGATTTTCTTGTTCAGTTAGGCATTTGCTTCTTGAGTTTTATGTGATGTTTTGTTCATGTTAACTGTTTTGTAATTTTATTGTATGATTATTGTTTTGAACTCTTATTTAACTGCCTCATGTGGTGTGCAGATTCTAAAAGGGCATGATATACAATATTTTCCCATAAATGTATGCAATTTGAATGACCTTATTTAGAAGCAAAGGGGGATTTTCGTTGTCCCTGTTGTTACACAAGTGGAAGCCAGAAATACTTGGCGATTCACTATAAATTCCAGATCATCAGTGGATCCTTGTCTAAACTACAACATCTGATATAGGACTGTGATGTATGAAATGCAGATCTAAGGATGGTGCTTTGTAACAAGTGTATCAGATTATACACAATTTTAAAAAAAGAAGCTATCAAGGAAACACTGCAAATGCACGCACTGTTCCCACAGCAAGTGAGATGGTACATTTTGTACTGTTTGTACTTACATTGGTTTTCTGGTTTTCCCAGTCCCCTACTACCATGATGTCTGAGATCCATAAACCTGTTTCCCTGGAGTGGTCCTATAAAATCTGCAGGGATGTGTATTGAAGTAACTGTTTCTTTAATTTGTTTCCTTTCAAAGTGATTTATTTCCTGCAGCTTTCATCCTACCTCACCTCACACAACATAGTAGCTACCAAACAATTAAGTGTTTTATTTACTTTCTTATTTTTATTCAATTTAAAGAGGGTTGTCTCTAAAGATTATTTTAAAACTTCACTTGGTTCAGAATACAGCTCTTAAACTGGTAAGAAGGAGCAGCTCTATTAGCACTCCAGTCCTAAAAGAAATAGAAGTAAAATTTGGGAGAGTGGTGTTAAGAGAGGAAAATAGATCTGTTGCATTAGTTTGGAATTTGCTTTGAAATATTTCCTCCTTACACAATGGAATTCCTTTCAAAGTTATAAGTTAAATGTTTACCTAGCATAAGGTTTATGGTCTACAGTCCACTTCATTGATGCATGGAATGTGGCCTCTTTTCACAGATATTTTTTATGAGACAGGATAGGAGGATGTAATTAGTGACTTAAAAGGGATTAGAAATGTAAGAAGCACAAACATTTATCATTAGCATAACTGATCATTAACAAGAAACTGTTGGGACATCCTTCCACAAATGAGCTGACTAGTATGTATATATGGATATATTTTAGTCTGTTGTACGCCGCTTTGATTGCTTGGCAAAACGTGGGATAAAAATAAAATTTTATTTATTTATTTATTTATTTATTTATTTATTATATCACAATGATAAATCTAATAGGACAAATATACTTGACTGTTTTTAGTTATAATAAAATATCACATCTGTATCTTTGAAGGGAATAACACTTACTTTTTTTTCTTGCAAGCTATCCTTACCTTTCTCTTCATTTCCTCCTGGGAATTAACTAACATCTACTTTCAGGGGCTTCCTGTGATATTTTCATGGATGTGCAGCTTTTTAAAGATTAGATTATGTGTTTTAACTTTTGTATGTTTTCAATCTTAATTTTATATTGATTTAAGTGTGTTATTTAATTGTTTTTAAGGTGTTTTATCTTGTGAGCCACCTTGGGTCCATTTTTGTGAGATAGAGGGCATAAAAAGTAAATAAATAAATAAATAAATAATTTTCCCATCAGTAAAAATCTACAGAAATATGATGAGAAAATCATTAGATTTACTAATGTACAATAGATGCTGCTGGTATTGATTTATTTGTACTGCATGTGGAATATACATGGCCACCATGCATGGTTCTCCTGTCTCTATTAATCCTCAAAACAACCCCATAAGGTAGGTTAGTTTAGAGGCAGTAATGGCCCATGGTTAGATGGTAAATTCCATGCTTAGTGAAGGATTATAATTTGGGACTGACTGTTTCAAGTCCAGCTTTAAATATTTCCTCTACATTGGATATCTCTCAGTGGTTACTTTAAAAAATAATAATGCCAAGGCTGACACAATTCACAGGTCAAATGTGCATAATTAGAATGCAAATTAGAATAATGTGCATAATTACATTAATTTGCAATAATATGTAAAATTGTTGTTTGGATTTGAGGGACTTGAATATAACATGCTAAATATGGAATTAAAATCAACTATTTGAACTAAATACAGCTGGTCCTTCTTATACACGGATATTTTACACAGATTCAAGCATCCACAGTTTGAAAATGTTCCAAAAAAGTATAAATTTCAAATATCAAACCTTGATTTTCCATTTTTTATAAGGGATATCATTTTGCTATGTCATTATATTTTATGGGACTTGAGCTTACACAGATTTTGTTATACATGGGAGATCTTGGAACCAAACCCTAGCGTATAACAAGGGTCCACTGTACCTTAAAAGCATCAGATCCTGCCTGATCTTGGAAACTGGGGGACAGCCATTGAATACCAGGTGCTAGAGGCTATATTTCAGAAGAAGGATCTGGCAAAAACACCTCTTGGTACTCCTTGTCTAAGGAAATCCTATGAAATGCATGGAATCACCACAAGTAGTTTCAGCATTTCATAGTCATAATCAAAATAATGAGTTACAATAATGAATATATATATTAAAAACAAAATCTTGATTTAAAATATAACTTAAAATTTTGTACATCATCTACTTAGTTACACATTTGTTATGTATGTGTAACTAAGTAATGTCTCTTGTCCTGACCCCTCCAAGTCCACCTTAACAATCAGCAGCAAATTGCAACTGTAATCTTGCTTCTGATTGTACGTGCCCAGATCAGCAGCTGAAAAGATCCTCCTTCACCTAATGCACTTCTTAAGGTGGGCTGGGAGGCATTTGTGGTCATGGCAATAGTTCTGCAACATGACTACATAGGATTAGTGATTATGGAGCAGTTGCAGAGTGTGATGTAGTGGTTGGACTATAACTCTTCAGACCTGAGTTCTGATCCCCACTTGGTTGTGGAAATTCACTATATGGCCTTCAGCAAGCCACATTCTCTCAGTCTCAGAAGAAGGTAAAGGCAAACCCCTCTGAACAAAGCTTACAAAGAAAACTCCATGATAGGGTTGTCTTAGTGTTGGCACAATCTGGAAACAACTTGAATGCACACCACACAGAGATCCATAACTTGAGGTTACAAATCCACAAGTGCAATATACAGTTGGCCCTTCTTATACACGGATTTTTTAAACAGGCATACACAGTTTGAAAATGTTCAAAAAAAGTGTAAATTTCAAATATAAAACCTTGATTTTCCATTATTTACAAGGGACACCATTTTGCTATGTCATTATATTTAATGGGACTTGAGCATACATGGATTTTGTTATACACGGGGGATCTTGGAACCAAACCCCAGTGTATAACAAGGGTCTACTGTACATCAAAACTAAATAAATACATTAAAAATACAACACAAGACATAAGACTAAAAACATTGCTAGTCCCAATTGGTAGTGAGCCAGCATGGCATAGTGGTTTGAATGTTGGACCATGACTCTGGAGAGCAGACTTCGATTTCCACTTGGCCATGAAACCCACTTGGTGACCTTGGGCAAGTCACAACTTCTCACCCTCAGAGGAAGACCAAACCCTCTCTGAACAAATCTTGTCAGGAAAGCCCCGTGATAAGTTTACCTTAGGGTTGCCATAAGTTGGAAATGACTTGAAGACATACAACATGCATAGTCCCAATTAAAATAAACCCACAGAATAGAACATAGTGGAAAAGCTATGGAAATAAGTGTTTATTTACAAAGTTCCCATTGATTCATTGGGCCTTTTTGGGCCCATTTTGATGCTATTTTGCTGTCAAAATCCCAGTTCCCAATGGATGAGATAAAATGGGATATAAATGAAATGATTACGTTGGGATGATAATGATATTTTACTGCTTTGATGCATCTTTGCATTGTTATCATGCTGTGTACAAATGGCTGTAATGACTTTGATTAGAAGTTGGGGAATCATATTTCAAATAAAAAAAAAATAAACGAAAGCATCTAAGTTGAGTGGAAAAGTAGTCCTCAACAAATTTCAGGTAATGGTATGTGGAATAGGGGAGAAAGGATACGAAAGTGAGATTTATCTGTGACAGAAGGCAGATAGCAGAAAAAACTACCGGGAGATACAAGAGGAAAGATGGCTTAGAGATAGGGATTGCAGAGAGACAGGGTAAAGCTGCAATAGAAATATGATAGTCAGCTAGGAGTAAGAACTGAATAAGATTTGAGGGGGGAGTTGTGAATCATTAAACAGTTCAGGGGTAATGTGTGATCTAACTGTATATTAACAAACCTCTACTATTCCTTATAAACTTTGACAAAAAAGAGAATCTGGTCACGCTTACCGAAGTAAATCCACAGAACAACACAGCCACGGATGCATAAAGAGATCACCTTGATGCCCAAGTACCCGATCCATGGAGGGATCTTGAGGGGGAAATGAGCAAAGTGAGTGATGGGAGCCCAAGGATTTGGAACTACAGAGTCAGCCTGGAGAGAAAAATCCATCACAGTAACCAAATCTCATGCCTGGCTATAGTCCATCTAGAACAGGGGTAGGCAACCTTTTTGAGCCGGGGGCCGGGTTGCTGTCCCTCAGACAACTGGGGGGCCGAAGCCAATAAATAAATAATTAAATAATTTTTTTAAAAAAAATATATATATATAAATAAATCAGGACAAATGTAGGACAAAATTTTCAAATGGAAGACACTTTTTAAAACAAAAATGGAGGACACACGAAAAAATTTGCTGATTTTTTAAAAAAATGTTAATATAAATGCATGTTTCTGAGGCTTCTAAAGACAATTTCCCCCCAAAGGCCCCGGCGGCAATCGGCGGCAGGACTGAGCTGGGGCCGGTCCCAAGGCCTTGCCGGGCCCCATCCGGCCCACAGGCCGCAGGTTGCCTACCCCTGATCTAGAAGCAAATTCTACTGATTGCGTTGAGCTTACTTCCAGGTTTGTTACTCTTATTATAGCTCACCATGAAAACTTATTAAAAATAAAGATTCAAAGAATGTTTCTCCTTTGATAGGAGCTGGATTTCATGACAACCTGTCTTCCTTTCTCTAAATGACATCCAGTGAACCTATTTTTGAACAATGCTGTTAATGGGTTTAATAATGGCTTATGCCGTAAGTACCACAGTTTACATCTGCTATTAATCATCACGATACTTTAAGACTACACATGCTGCCACTGTAAATGAATAAACTGAACCATAAATCCCAACTGATTACATGTAATTGCACCAAGCCAACAATCCAGCTTTGCTTATCTTTCATCAGCTCTCCTCTTGTAGAATGTTTTTAAAACAAAACAAAACAAAACAAAAAAGGAATATATTACTTTGTTGCTCTAGAAAGACCAGTGTAGAATTTCTAATGAATTTTCATGCTTAGTTGCATCAGGAAAAGGTCAATGAATATCACTCAATAGTCTAAAGATGGACCAAAGAAATTGTACCATATCAATAATGGTGTAACTTTTAAAGGTTCGTTTGTCATTGAAAGGTTGAATCTGTTCTCCAAGGACTGGACATGTGTAAAGGGTGAGATCTAGCTAGATCTAGATTTTTTTTCAATTTTCAGACAACACTTGTGGATAAGTACTATATGAAAGCCTTTATATGGAAGGGAATTTGAAAAAAAATCATTACTTTTTGGGACTGTAATCTTCATCTCATTTACATGGGAATAAATCTCATTGAACTATGAATGGAAAGAATAGTAGAATTTTGGGTGTTTTTTTTTAAAATGGTTGAGAAACAGATTTATTGAGTATTGAATCATAGAATCATAGAATCGTAGAGTTGGAAGAGACCACAAGGGCCATCCAGTCCAACCCCATTCTGCCATGCAGGAAATCACAATCAAAGCATCCCTGATAGATGGCCATCCAGCCTCTGTTTGAAGACCTCTAAGGAAGGAGACTCCACTACACTTAGAGGGAGTTTGTTCCACCATCGAACAGCCCTTACTGTCAGAAGTTCCTCCTAATGTTGAGGTGGAATGTCTTTTCCTGCAGCTTGCATCCGTTCCTCCGGGTGCTAGTCTCTGGAGCAGCAGAAAACAAGCTTGCTCCCTCCTCAATATGACATCCCTTCAAATATTTAAACAGGGCTATCATATCACCTCTTAACCTTCTCTTCTCCAAGCTAAACATCCCCAGCTCCCTAAGTCGTTCCTCATAGGGCATGGTTTCCAGACCTTTCACCATTTTAGTCGCTCTCCTTTGGACACGCTCTAGTTTCTCAATGTCCTTTTTTAATGTGGTGCCCAGAACTGGACACAATATTCCAGGTGGGGCCTGACCAGAGCAGAATAGAGTGGCACTATTACTTCCCTGGATCTAGACACTATACTTCTATTGATGCAGCCTAAAATTGCATTGGCCTTGTTAGCTGCCACATCACACTGTTGACTCATGTTCAACTTGTGGTCTACTTGGACTCCTAGATCCCTTTCACACGTAATTTATTGAGTATTGGGAAATCCTGAGGAGAGTTCTAGACAGTAAGAATCTTTGCAGTTTGGTACTTATTCTACATAATAAGTGTAAGAGTGCCTGTTACCAGCTGCAGCTGATACGCCAGCTGCGCCCTTTCCTGGAAGCCAGGGATCTTTTTTTAAATATATCTTTATTAATTATTTCCACAATCATACATTCTTATCTCACATATTGTACTATTACATAATAATAATAGATACTAAATTTTCTTTCTTCATCCTCCTCTTCTTCTTTTTCCTTGTATTTCCCATATCCAATGTCCTTTATATGTTACTTATCTCATTTTCTTCTTGATTCTTGCTGTCATTATATACATACTACTGTGTCTTACCATATTTTCATTATCATTTCTTTTCTTTATTCCATTCTCCATGCCTAGAGTATTTAAGTCCTTATTCTCTCTCTCTCTCTCTCTATATATATATATATATATAATCTAAAGCAGATCTCAATATATCATTTCAAAATTATACACACACACACACACACGATGTACACCTGTATTATCCGATATCACCTATATCTTTCATCTGAACATCTTTATATGTTGTCCAAACTTAATAAAATATTTTCTCCAGTTCTTTCATCTGTAATATATGTATTCACCATGTATTCTTATTTTATTTTTCCTTCCAATAACTTTGATTTTCCTGCAACTATTTATTTCCTCCTGGTTGATTATCTATTTATTATTATTATTATTATTATTATTATTATTATTATTATTATTATATTACAAATTTTATCAAATTAAAAAATTATGATTAAATAACTTTCCAGGACTTTATTGCAATGTTTCTATCAATACCCCAGATTTTTTCCCAGTACATTACAATAGGGAACCATTCTTCTTCCACTTTGTCTAATCTCCCGGCTTCAATCATGAATGACAGTCTGTCCATTTCTCTGATTTCGTTAAGCTTTATTAACCAGTCATCGATATTTAGCTCATTTAGCTGATTTGCAATTTTTAGCTATTATTAATCTAACCGATGTAATAAGGTACTCGCCACAATTTTTCTCATCTTCTGCTTTTAAAACTGATGTCATATTTAATAAATATCAGGTTTTTTGGTATATTTTATCTTAAACATTTCTTGTATTATTTTATGTATATTTCCACCACATGTGTACCATTGAACCTCTGTCCTTATGGCATCTCCAACATGTACCATTTTCCAATTTAAACATTTTTTAAAATCTCACTGGAGTGTAATACCACCTATTACTTAGTTTTAAAAAATTCTCTTTCAAATCTTGACATTTTGTGAATGTATTTGTCCTTTTCCATGCTTTCTCCCATGCTTCTAATGGGATTGAATGTCCTAAGTCTTTAGCCCATTCAATGGGATCTTGAAACTGTAGTACACGAGCTGGTAACCTCATGTTTAGTTTTCTGTAATGCACTCTACATGGGGCTACCCTTGTGCTTGGTCCGGAAATTTCAACTGGTACAGAATATGGCAGCCAGACTGGTCTCGGGTACATCTAGAAGAGACCATATCACACCAATTTTAAGATCTTTTCACTGGCTGCCCATCAGTTTCCGGTCCCAGTACAAGGTGTTGGTTATTACCTTTAAAGCCCTAAATGGCTTGGGTCCAAAATATCTCCGGGACCACCTCCTTCCATATAATCCACCCTGCTCACTTATGTCCTCTGGGAGAAATCTGCTACAATCAATAAAAACCAGGTTATCTACAACTGCCCAGAGCCGACCTTTTTGGCTATCGCTCCCAGACTATGGAATGGCCTGCCGGATGAGATCCGTCATATAACCATCCTAGATAGCTCTTAAAAAGCTGTTAAGATGGATCTCTTCCGACAGGTCTTTCCTGAATAGATGCCCAGCCACCAAAGAGAGAAAGTAATGGATCGATCCCATTTGCTGTTTGCTTGTCTATTGTTGTTTGTTTGTTTTTATCTATTGTTTAAATTGTTATTTATCATTTAACATGTTTTAAAGTGCAAAATGTTCAATTCTATTTTAAGGGAGGAAGGGTTGGGGATATGATTTGTATAATTTTTAATGCTGTAAGCTACCCCAATTGCCTGAGTGCAGATGGGGCGGGATATAAATAAATTTTATTATTATTATTATTATTATTATTATTATTAAAAAGGGACATAGAGTTTGTTCTATGTGCACAAATTTGAAATCTTTGTACAAAAGCATATTGATTTGTAGGAAACAACTGTGTTTTCTGTGCTCAAATGCCATTTTTACACAGAATAAGTCCCAAACTACAAATAATTCTTGAAAATTGCACAGTTTTCAATGACTTTCTTATGGTGAGGAGAATGATGTTAAAATCATTTGTCCTTGCCCACAAGGATACAATTTACAAAGATTGATATCCCTATATTAAACACAATGGTTTGGATCCAGGCTCATCCCTACATGAACAGAAGGACTTCATCAATTTGTGGAAAGAACCAGTAATCCAACTGGGGCTTCCTGGTGGAGGAAGCAGGAGGGACAGTGATTATTGCCAATTCATTTTGTCCTGCTGCATCTGCAAGTGATACCTTTCCTGTTGTTCCAGAGTCACTCAATAATTCACCACCTCCTTCTCCAACAATACTGAGTATAGTCTGAATCCTTTGTGTGGTGACTTTCAAGGCTAGAATATCTGTTAGAAGTGGAGAAAAAATGGCCATTGAGGTTTTGGGTTACAAATCCACTACCACAGACCATGCTTAATGGGCTTCTTGGACCCATGCACTATCCCCACCTTGCAGAGAACTTTGTGCTTCCTTTATATTAAAATACTGATTGAAAGGAAAATTCAAAAGAGGTCCAGATAAATCACCAAATGTCTCCTTCGGTGGAGTCACTTAAGTCACTTTCCTATGCTTGTACCAGAAAGTTTTGTCCTCTGATAAACACATGTGGAAGATAATATAAATAAATAGAAGATATCAGACATTCAGTCATAGAAACATCAACAATTCATAAAGAGAGGCAGGACTCTTAGGCCCGGTACAGACAAACAATTAGTGGCGTCCTTCCAGAGAACTAGGGCTAGATGAGGATGGGCATTTACATGCCCAGCAGCCCTAGTCCGCGAGGACACTGCCATCATTGCTTGCCACCGTTCACACAGGCAGCACCATGACGACACACACACCACACAGTGTGCTCGCAGGAAGTGGTGTCATGGCGGCGCCATTTGGCACTTACAGTGCCACAAAAAAGAAGCCACTCTAAGTAGCTTTTTTCTGGCAGCGCATTTTTGCCACGCTGTTTGGTGACTATGGCAATAATGCAGGGCAAAATGGGCGGCATGGAGCTGCCTGTCTGTCGAGCATCTTAGTTGCCTGCTTGGCATTAGGCCAGTTGAAACAAATGATACTGCTGAAAGACCGATACAAATGCAGGGCAACATTTTTTTCTTTGAAGAAATCTGTATAGCAAAGAGGGTTGCTTTTGTCCAATAAATCAGATTGTCTCTACACTTTCACTGCTATCTAAGCTTGAAAACCTTGGGGATTATTGCTATGCCACAAATTTTGGATGATGCAGCACTCACATTAGCAGAGATAGAGCAGGAGTTGTTTAGTGGTGTATTTTTTTCTTTTGCCTAATGTTCCTAATTAAATAGGTGTCTCTAATCACTGCGTGTTCAAAGATACGCTTAAATCTAACAGGCCAGCCCTCTTCAGATATTCACTAACCAAGTGCAATAAACACATGAAGAGATGGATCACACTAGTCTTGTTCCCCTCTACCATCACTTCCCACTATTCTCTAAAAATGGATGAAGGGAAGAATCTCAGCTTTCCTCAGGATATTCATGTAAATCTGTTCCAGCAAATAATAAAAAGCTTTGTGACACATTCAAGACTGACAGATATATTTTAGAATTCAAAGATATAGCTGTGTTAGTCTGGAAAATATCAGTGTGCAACGGGATCTTGTAACAGCTCTGAGACCAATTGTGAGAAAGAAGTTGCAGCATATAGACTTGGTCCACTGTATGGATCTGAGGAAGCAGACAAAGTCTACAAAAGCTTATGCTCCAACTTCTTTGGCACAGTTAGTCTTAAAGGTGTTACAGGATCCCTTTACAGATTTATGTTAGCATGATCATTAGCAGATGGCAATCCACTTCCTCAGATTTGTGGAATATAGATTTTCAGGGGTATGTCCACAATGTAGGTTGGGATGGCGATTGTGGTAAACATTCCCCTCTACAATATTACACTGCAAACCACATAGCTGCTCCCAGAACAGCTAGAAGTGGCATTGGATTATATATGGTGCTGAAAATTGGCAGAAATATAGCCCAGTACAATTGGCAGGTTAAATATTAGTGTGAGGCAAGGGAACCAAAGTGACACATTTTTGTGGAGGTTTTAGTATTTCTTTTCTTGAGTGTTTTTGTCCATTTCTTCAGCCAAATTTATTTTTGTGTGTGTGTGTGTGGGGGGGGTCCTTGGAACTCTAGGGACTGCAAAATGGACTTCGAGATGCTCCCCTTTCCCCACCACTGGTGTAGCACAAATATTTTGGCAAGAAAGAGGGAGATCTCTATGCATTTTGTAACATAGTTTTTTCAGTGTACCAAAGTGCATGCAAACTGAATGAAGTTGACCTCCACTCACAGAGATCAATGAAAATATGCAAGGAGGAGGGCAAGCCTAGAATGGTCTTCCTCTTTACAACATTCCTCTTGCTATTGCTGGACACTGACTAGACTTTGTGTCTGACCCGCATCCAGGAGTCCAGAGTAGGGATGTAAATATTCAACGGTTTCATCTCCACATGGAAGGATAATTTCTGCAATTTTCTCCCTGCTGCAGGAGAAAATTAATATTTCTGTGCAGTTCTTGCCTAGTATTCATACATCCCAAAGTAACTAATGAAATCAGTTTGCACAAATATATTTTTTGCACATCATGGTCGAGTCTTCTGTACCAGCTACTTAGGGCTGAAACAGACAGCCCAATAAAGCTGCCTTCCAGGTGGCTTGGAAGCATGGCATTTACACATAACATGCCCCCAAGATGTCTGGAAGCTGCCCTGGCTGATAACATGGGGGAGGCTTCAAGATGCTCCGGGGGTGTGGCATTTACACGCCGCATGCTGCTGTAGCACCCAGAAGCCCCCCTGGGACTGCAGCGGGGGCACCTTTACCAGCCCAATAGTAGTGGATCTTTTCTGCCACAATTTGGACTGGTGTCAGGGTGGATTGGGGTCATGGCATGTGTTTGCTGCAGCCCTGGGGTGACCAGCTCCATGGCAGCCCCAATCCACCAAAACACACAATCTGTCTGTTTACGGCCTTAGTTAAGTATACTTAGGTTCCAAAACACACTACAGAAATAATCCAGTTTGAGACCACTTTAACTGCCCTGGCTCAGTGCTAGGGAATCCTGGGAATTGTAGTTTATTGTGGCACCAGAGCTCTCTGACAGAGAAGGCTAAATGTCTCATAAAGCTACAAATCCCAAAATTCTCTAGCAGGGCAGGTAAAGTGGTCTCGAACTGGATTATTTCTGCACTGTGTTTTGGATCTGACTTAACTAAAAATGCATTTGAGGAAGTAGGCTCTAGTCTATGAAAGCTCATGTTATCAACGTCTATATTTCAGTTAGTCTCAAAAGTAATTCAAGATCCCTTTGCATAATGATTTTCCAGACTTATACAGCTATGATTTTGAATCAGTTACTTATATTTAACTAAAACTCAAAACAGAGAGGTAGATGGGGGCAGCTTCTGGCAGCTCTGGGAACGTGACATTTAGACGATGCATGTCTCGGGAGCACCCAGAAGCTACCCTGGGGCTATGCCAGGGCTATCTAAGGCGACCTCAAACTGTCCTCAAAAGAAGCGGCTCTTTTCCACTCCTTGCCGCAGTCCTGGGGCCCTCATGGCAGTGGTTAGTGTTCACTGCAGTCCTGGGGCATTCAGAATGGGAGCAGCCTCTGGCCGCTCCTTCTGGTGCATTTGTTTAGCTCTATGTAACCTCTCTGGTCCAAACATTCCAAACCTGATGGGAATGTCATTCACCAATGATTCAATTTCCAGCAGAATGGACTTCCTTCTCCCCATGCAACTGTTGCCCAGTAAAATAGGTTTGTGGGGTGGAGATACCATCTTAGCAATAATGTGAAAGTCATGACTAATTAGTTCTCATGCATACTGTAAGTGACTGTTGAGAAATGATAAGTAACTGTTTCGTATTCATGATTGCACAAAAAATGCTGCTTCCAAAAACCCATGTACTTTTTGTGCAAAATATTTGTGTTTAGTACAAACAATTCACAGTATATATATAAACAGTGGAGGTTTGCATGAAAATGTTTTGGGAATTTTTTCATAGTTTTCATGCAAAAGTATATTTCTAAGCAGAATAATTTCCTTAAACACTGCAGCATGTGCAAATGCCAAGGAAAAAAATATGCAGAATCCTCTCCTCTGTATCATTCCTCCTTACAGCATTTGCTCAGTGTCAGAAAACCTATTTTTGACCAGAAAATTAATAACATTGAATATTCTTATCACTGCAGACAAGAGGGTTGTTTCCCACTACCTCTTGCTCTGTGTGTATCCACTGATTCTGAAGAGGGATACATCACAAAGCATCAGTGGCATAGTTTCCAGTTTGGCACTTCTAGACCTCCTGCTGTCTGGTGTCTGCTTACTTCAGCCTCAGTTTCCATCCTGACCAGATAAAACCTGATTAAAACCTGTTCTATTTGGCCAGAGTAGATAGATGAAGTGGAATCACTTGGAATAAGAAAAGAAGTCTCAGCAAGGTATTCATTCATCACTTTAGCTATTCTGGATAACTGTGATAACTTATCCTTCTTATCCCAGGGTTGAGTGGCAGAGCAAATATATCAGTATCATTACAGGTGGTGACACCAATGTGTTTGAAAGAGAATGACCAAAAACAAAGTATGAAAAACCCAGCTTGCTGACATCAGTGCTGCTCAACAGGGCCAAGCACCTCCTTTCTGTTGAGGCTGCATTCCTTCAGAGGCAGTTTGTCGGGATTCAGTGAGTGGTTCATAAGTCAGCATGGCAGGAATCCAAAAGAGGAGAGCTCAACCTTTCACCTTCTATCTGTCCCATTTTCTTTCTCTTTTACCCATTTTTTGTCTCTCTCTCTTTCTCATATCCCCTGCTTTTCTGCCCAGGAGTCACAGAGAATACACTCACCTGGGACAGAAGTCACTTCACTCTTACCAGAGGTTTGAAGTAGTCTATAATTGCATCTCTACTTTCTTCTCTAGTTTCATCCATTTTCACCACATCACAGTTGGGATTTTCCTTTCTTGCTGTGGTCTGAACCAGCTGCTGGCAGGGTGCTCTTTAATTCATTGAATTACACTCTGTGATTCCATCTAAAAAGGTACTTGCAGCAGTTAACTCTGATAAAGATTGAAAACAAAGACTGGAATCCTGTATGTACTACATTGCTATTTAATCACAGTAGTTACATATCTATGGCCCCATTCCCACTGGGCAAAAAAAGCGGCTTATTTTTCTGCGATTCTGACTCGGATTCTGACTCGGATCTGACCCATTTCTATTAAAAACGGGTGCAAACAGACCTGGGGTTTTTTACCCCTATTTTCGTTCCCATTGGTATTTTCCCTGTGGTAATTTGAAGTGGGTTATTTTGCTCCCTGTTCCCATTGCCCTTCTGGGACCTCTTTTTTTTAAAGCAGCTGTCAATCAAGCACCTGAGCGCTTGACCTCACAGCCAATCAGTCACTTAGGCACTTTTCCCCTCGGGGAAAAGAAGAAGGAGCCTCTATTCCCCTCAAATCTATTCTCTGGAAGAGAGAAGGAGCCTCTATTCCTCCTAAACCCCTCTGCATCCAAGGCTATTCTGTGTCTCCCCAGACTCTCTCTGGAAGAGAGAAGTAGCCACTATTTGTCCTAAACTCCTTTGCATCCACGGCTATTCTGTGTCTCCCCAGATCTCTCTGGGAGAGAGAAGTAGCCACTATTCCTCCTAAACCCCTTTGCATCCAAGGCTATTCTATGTCTTCCCATAGTTCCTCTGGAAGAGAGAAAGAGCCACTATTCGTCCTAAACCCCTTTGCATTATTTAACATCTATATGAAGCCGCTGGGCGAGATCATTCGGAGTTATGGAGCTGGGTGTTATCAGTACGCTGATGACACCCAAATCTATTTCTCCATGTCTCATTCGTCGGTCTTGAATTCTGATGGCGTCTCCTCTCTCAATGAATGTCTTTGGGCAGTAATGGGCTGGATGAAGAAAAACAGATTGAGGCTGAATCCAGAAAAAATGAAGATGCTCATAGTAGCGGCCCCGAAACCAAGAATTGGGTTGCAACCTCCGGTCCTGGACGGGGTCATGCTCTCCGTCAAGGACTGCGTTCGCAGTCTGGGGGTGCTCCTTGATTCGTAGCTGCTGATGTTGAACCAGGTAAATGCGACAGTCAGGAGCACCTGTTATCAGCTTCGGCTGATACGCCAGCTGCGCCCTTTTCTGGAAGTAAGGGATCTTGAGACTGTTGTGCATGCGCTGGTAACCTCACATCTAGACTTCTGTAATGCGCTCTACATGGGGCTACCCTCGTGCTTGGTCCGGAAACTGCAACTAGTACAGAATATGACAACCAGAGTAATTTCTGGAACATCCAGGAGGGACTATATTACCCCAGTTCTAAAGTCCCTCCACTGGCTGCCCATTAGCTTCCAGACCCAGTACAAGGTGTTGGTTATCACCTTTAAAGCCCTAAATGGCTTGGGTCCAAATTATCTTTGGGACCGCCTTCTCCCCTACAATCCTCCCCGTGCACTACGCTCCTCTGGGAGGAGCCTACTTCAGCCACAAAAATCTAGGCTCTCAGCTACCTCCCAGAGGGCATTTTCCATCGTCGCTCCCAGATTATGGAATGGCCTGCTGGATGAGATCCATCTACTTACATCCTTAGACAGCTTTAAAAAGGCTGTTAAAATGAATCTCTTCGGCAGGCCTTCCCAGAATAGAGAACCTGGCCTCAGAAAAAAAAGATACTGCTGCTCCCATTGATTGTTTGCTGTTGTGATGTTGTTGACCTTCTGGTCAGTTTTTAACTTGTATGTTTTTTTAAAAAATTCTGCATTATTATTATTATTATTATTATTATTATTAACCTTTATTTATGAAGCGCTGTAAATTTACACAGCGCTGTACATGCAATCTTTTTAGTTAGACGGTTCCCTGCCCTCGGGCTTACAATCTAAAAAGACATGACACAGAAGGAGAAGGGAGTGGTGGCGGGAAAGGGTAAGAGGTCCAGCAGTTCCTCTCTACCTCCGAGGCCTGGACCAAGGCAGATGGACTGGAGGGAAGGCTTGGCTTCAAAATGGAAGGTTAATCTTCATCCAGGGAAAATACATACTCTCAAGTAGGATAATACATATACAATACATAGCAATACAGGAAGTATTAAATTGGATTTAATACTTTTTTAAGGAGGGGAGGGTATCAGGGATTTTATATGTTCTGTATTTTTAACTTTGTTAGCTGCTCCGATTGTTCTCAGAGGGGCAGGATACAAATAAAATTTATCGTTATCATTATCATTATCATTATTATTATTATTATTATCATCCAAGGCTATTCTGTGTCTCCCAGACTCTCTCTGGAAGAGAGAAGTAGCCACTATTCCTCCTAAACCCCTCTGTATCCAAGGCTATCTGTGTCTTCCCATAGTCCCTCTGGAAGAGAGAAAGAACCACTATTCATCCTAAACCCCTTTGCATCCAAGGCTATTCTTCCCATAGTTCCTCTGGAAGAGAGAAAGAGCCTCTAATCCCCCCAAATCCCTTTGCCTCCCGCATTGCTCCCTGGGCTGTCTGGGGGCGATCAAGGAGGCATGTACTGCAAAGCCCATCTGCTGCTCAGGCGCTCAGGCAGAGGCGAAAAAAGAAAAAAATAGTTTAAAATGGTGTTCAATGGGTCTCCTCACACGTTGGTCTATGAATGTGGAGCAGGGAGGAGGTTGCAGGGGGAGTAATGTGTTTACTGCATTTGGAGCTCAATGTAGCGTGATCGCCTTACCCTGCTTCCCAATGCACTGGGGAAAATGCTATGTGAATGGAAGAAAATGGCGCTGGTAATGCAGGGAAGCGAACAAGTGGGTGACACCCCCAGGCCAGCCCCTTGAGCACTGCTCCTCTCATCCTCAAGATCCTGAATCAGACACCCTTTCATTCCCATTCATTTGCCCTGAACAGACTCAGGAGGCACAGGAAAACTCGCTAAAATGCCGCTATTTTTTAAAACTGCTTTATCAACCGATAATTCGGATTTTTCAAGATAAATCGAATCAGATTCGAATTTCAATGGAAACAATATTGGAGCAATGCGGATCGGATTCGCGCTCAAATGGAAACGATGCACCCATGATTTGCGTCCTGATCGCATTATAAGCCAGTGGGAATGGGGCCTAAGTAGTGAATCCTGATCTGAGCCCCCCAATCCCTGCTTACCAGTCAGCAACAACTCCAGCTGACAGAGGTCTGTTTCCATGACTCTTGGGAAGTGGTTGACTAAAATCACCCCCCACCTCATGTGAGCAATCTCTTTTGGAACAGGCAGAAAGACAGCCCCTTTGCAATCCTTCCTTGAAGCAAAGATCACTTGCAAAGGTGTGTGCATGAGAGAGAATGTCAGTAAGGCACTTCCTAAGCTACAGGGGACTGGACCTTCATCAATCATGGTGGCTGTTGACTGGTAAGTGTGGATTGGAGAATTTTCATAGTATGGTTTCCAACTGACAAAGGGGTCAGACAAGGCTGCATTCTATCAGCCTCTTTGTTCAAATTGTATGTAGACAATATCATATACAGAACAGGTTTACACTCAGAGGAAGGAGGAATGATGATCAGAGGAAGGAATATCAACAACCTAACATATGCATATAACGTCTTACTGCTGACAGAATCTAGCAAAGACTTGGAGCAAATACTAAGGAAAGTTAAGAAAGGATGTGCTCAGGCAGATTTACTGGAGAACATTAAGAAAACAAAAATAGTAACCACAGAAGATTTCCATAAATTCAATGTAGATGATGAGGAAATTGATAGTCAAAGATTCCCCATATCTTGGATTGATCATTAATCAGGATGGAGATTGCAGCCAAGAAATCAGAAGACTAGGACTGGAAATGTCAGCTATTAAAGAACTAGACAAGATCCTGATGTGCAAAGATATACAGCTGAGCACTACAGTTAGAACTGTCTATATCATCATATTTCCCATCATTTTGTATGGTTGTGAGAGCTGGATGTTGAAGAAAGGTAACAGAAAGTAAATCAACACATTTGAAATGTGGTGCTGGAGAAGAGTTCTACAGATACCATGGATGGCTAAAAAGACAAACAAATGGGTCTTAGAACAAATCAAGCCTGAACTCTCCCCAAAATCCAAGATGACTAAATTGAGGCTGTCATACTTTGGCTACATCATGAGAAGGCATGACTCCCTAGAAAAGACAATAATGCTTGGAAAGGTAGAAGGCAATAGGAAAAGAGGAAGAACATATATCAGATGAATAGATTTAATGAAGGAGGACATGGTCCAATATTTACAGGAGCTGAGCAGAGCTGTTGAGGATAGGGTGTCTTGGAGGTATCTCACATAGGTGTTTATCAGACGAGCTCTTAAAGAGGTACTATTCCAGTGTGACTCCTCTAGCAGCCTCCTGTTGCATGCTGGGATTGGCAGTTTTAAGGAGGGGTATTTAGAATTCTCAGGCAGAGAAGTTCAGCTCCTTAAAACTGCCAATCCCAGCATGCAACAGGAAGCTGCTAGAGGAGTCACACTGGAATAGTACCTCTTTAAGAGCATAGTGTGATAAACATCATAGTCACCATCAATCAAGATTGACTTGAAGGCAGTTAACAGCAGCAGCAAATGTATCCCCTAAATGATGGGATTCATGGAGATCCTGAACAGAAGGTCATGAATATGTAACTGTCTGTTACACATTTATAAATATCCTATAGGATTCTAGCCATAATTTTGTTTTTAATAAAAGACACAGAAATAAAAAGTGGACTGAAACATATAAATTAAAAGACAAAATCCAGCATTCAGTTCTTCAGAGTTGCTGCCGCAGCAGACCAGCTTACATGTCAAGAGTCTGCCTGAATAAGAAGGTTGCCTTCCACTTTTTTTGTTGCTCCATCCACTTAAGTTTCCCCTTTCCATTTCTCTACCCCATTTCCCTTTGTGTTACCGCCCAGTGGAGGCTTGTGGTTCTGATGTCACCAGGTCTATGAATCCATTGTAAACTTTAAAGGAGCTATCCAAAGTTCTAAACTGTATTCCCCCAATAGTTTCAGCACACAAGATAGCTTGTTAAAAATTTGGACTACCATCCAGATCAGATTCTCCATCCCACCAACATCAGAGCCCCAACAACCCCTGGCTTCCCATCTCCATGAAAATACACTGTACTTGCATGTTGGTTTTCCTCAACTGACGTCAAGACAGCAGTTGTTTCATTGCATACTCTGCTAAAGCAGAGAACTATTACACTGTGTTATTCCTTACCCCTTTTCTTTGCTATACTCTGATGGCTTTCTTTTATATATAGAGAGAGCCCTGAGTGAAGTAAGGTGTCACACTGCAGTAACTTTATAACCTTTGCAAATTGCTACTTTCATCATCTCTTGGCTTGCCTTACCTGCCTAATGGTCAGCTTGCCCTCGGCCAGTTTGCAATGTGTCTTGTGCCTTGACCTCACTAGTTATGTTTGGCTGTAAACCGTATATGATTTATAGCTCTCATCATGTCTCACTGTCCCCAGCTTCATCAAATGTGTGTGTTAGGGCATTGTTTCACATTAACAAACATGCTCCTCTCCTGGGCTTTAAAAATGTTCAAGAAATGGGTTGGAAGATGGAATAAAATCATACCTTGTCTGAGCTAGCCTATTTACAAAACCTAGGCATGTTGCAAATTCTTACCAAAAATACTCTTCTTAATTCCATGCATCCCAATTTTCAATTGTGGTGATTTAAAGTAGGAGACTGAGCAATGTAACAGGATAAAATAAGGCCTGGCATTCTTTTTATGAAGAGTCTGTTGCTATAGGGATTTTGCTCAATAAAAATGATCATTCAGGGAGAGCTCTGTCCACAATACTGAAGGAAAAGTCTATTTCCCAGCCAAAGCAAATCACTAGAAATAAATGTCTCACACAACAATTTCCTTCCTATCATTTGTACATTTGCACATTCACTTGGCAGCAATATGAACTGTGAAGAGAGTAGCAGAGGTCAGTATATTTATCCTGAGCCACCTGAAAACACTCTCCACTATTCAAGTATGTTGTGTTCATTATGCTATTTGTTCCCAAGTTGGATGAGTAGGCCAAGGAAGTATTGCTGGTTATCTATCTATCCATCCCTACAAATGTCCTTGGAGTTTATCAGACAAGGGAAATTGGAAGTATAATCCAATGGCAATCTGAATGCAATCATGGGGTTTAACATTATTGCGTGATAGACTGCCACATGCAAATTTGGGCAATGGCATGCTATTTTCGGGCAATGGGAAGCCAGTTCGAACGCAATTCTCATTCATGTAAATTTCCTGAACTAGCGAATTCATGTGAATGAGTTCTCGCCCCACTTTCTTTTCATTCAAAATTAAGAGAAATTCTTCATGTGTGATAAACTCCTCATAGCCAGCCTCATAGCCAACCTAAGGATACAGGAGCAGGAACCCAGGGAGATGTATCATGCCATAGCATCTCATCTTGCATCAGTCTGCAATCACAAGCAGGAAAATACAGCACATTTTTTCTCAGTCTTGCATGACACACACACACAAGATTGAAAGGAAGGGGGACATTTAATATTCATGACAGCATCACTATTGGTAGAACTTTTGGGGAGCTCAACTACCAGGATCTCACCAACCAACATGGCCACTGTGTGATTCTGGGAACTGTAGCCCACAAATATTTTAAAATTCCAAGTTCTGAAATCTGAGGACCAAATTGGTTGGGATGTGATTCTTTTAATTGGATTTTAAGGGTGGGAGGATGAAATATTTACCTGGGAAATGACTTGAAGGTGCACAGCAACAGTATGTGCACCATTGCCAATATAAACAGTTTATTAACCAATGATTAAAAAACCTAGGTTCACAGAAAGCATATGTGTGTAAAATGTATAATGGCTGATACAGGAACAGATGAAGAACCAAAATGAAAGAAATTAAATGGAAGCACTACTTGCATACTTGTTTTGCAACTATGTAGTAGGATGAGTTACAAGTAATAACATATATAAACTACACAAAATCTGAAGATCATGATTTATTGGAAGCGGCACAACTAAATGGAAAATTCTAAAGCAACTCCCACATGTTTACATTTTGATAGTATATCTGTTGGTCATGATCCAGAGGCCGATGTCCAATTTCCAAAGCTTTTTTGGCAGAAAAAGTTGACTGTTCAACAATTGATTCAATAGATCTACTTTATTTGGGACTCTTACTAATAATCCTGCTAGTAAAAAAAAGTAGTTTTTGTTATTCAAAGAAGTAACTTGCCAAAGCTCTGCATACAATCTCTTCTTATGTGATTGTGACAGTTCAGTGTTCAAACATACAGAATTGTAGGTGGCATATTTACTTGGCCTTGAATGAATGTGGTTTTTGCACTTTTGCTGATAAGCATGGTTGCCCTCTGGTTGTGGAGGTTATCCTTTATACCTACAATCTGTTGAAAAAGATTGCAGTTGAAAGGACAAGTAAGTTTTTTTTCTTTAATTACTGTAAATCTGCCAAAGGAAACAGCTGAATCAGTTCTGCAGCCTGAGGGAAAGAAAGAATGAATGTTTTTCAGGGTGTGGGTGGAGTGAAGAATTTAGTTAAATTGTTTAGATTAGGATTTACTGGACCTGTAGGCTGCAGTGGAGCAAAATGAACACCAAGCAGTTTGGAGCAAGGCACACTGCAAGAGATAAGACTGGCTGTTCTGAAGGGAGTCATATGAAAACGTCTTCCATTTGCTAACCCAGGAAGACTTCCCTGTCAAAGTACAACATAATGCTGTTAGCAAATGATCTATTTTCAAACCATTGGGATACTGGGACTGAGATTCTTGGTGTAGAAAGAAGATAAACTTCCTTTTTAAAGGAGAAAGAACAAGATGACTGAGATGTGTCAAAGTGAATTTCTTGTTAGCGTGAATGTTATAAGACAGTTTTTCCCAACCTGGTTCAGACCAGATGGGTTCGATAGGAGTTGTAGTGCAGTACATCTGGGGGACCATCAGATTGGGGAAGGGTACCGTATGCTATGCTGTCTAATATAGCTTGGAAGTGTTCCTTTTTTTTTTTTTTTTTTGGTGCCAGCTAGCCATGGACATACTAATTGGAGGATTCTAACAGTGGCATCCTATTAGTGACATTCATATGCGTAAGTTGCTACATATGCAGGAGGATGAATTATTGGTCATTGTACAATGGATGTATTTTGTTGATAGCTGGAGCTGCATATACAGCAAAATCCAGCACACTGCAGTTGTGCACTAAGCATTACAGTTGCACATTGCACATTGTGTATTGCATGATGGTACCCAGTCAGTGGCATGTATTGGTCACTGGTGGTATTCTGAACAGAGATGGGGTAGAACTGATGTAGCTTGTAGGCAGATATTGATGTTGCACTGAGAGGGATGTTTGGTTGCGGCCTCAGAATTGCAGTGAAACAAGGGTAAGTTTTCCAAACTTCTGTGCTTTCTACCAATGTGATTGATTCCTCAGTACTGCAAAGTCTGAACAATTATACATAACTTCAGAATATCTCTGCTAGGGAAATGTTGAGTTATTAGGTCAGGCTAGGACTAGCTTGGAAAAGCACATAGCCCATAGCCTTTGCTGTGTAGCAATTTTCATCCCCACACAAGGGGACTGGCCAAAGACATTTCTCTACCTGAGACAGAACTGTCCTCAATGCCTCTGCCCCAAAGACAAAGTGAATAGTACTCATGGCTGGACAAGTTGTTTTGGCACATAGGACAGAAGATACCACAACAGGGTGACCAGATGTCATACCACAATTGAAGACAAGACACAGCAAAATGTAGGACATTCAAGAAAAATGTGGGACACTTCAAAATAAAAGTTTAAAACACCAATATAAACATAAACTCATTCCTTATGGTTTATTTACAGCAATATTACATATGCTGTATTTTTACTCAACCATATTTTTCAGATGAACCTATCTTTGTTCAAATGCCTTGTTGGCTTGCACAATCTAGAATTTTCAGCAAGACAAATGTGTATGTATTTATAATAAAAAATTAAACTAAAAATGGTACTTTACTAGCAACAAACCCATGACTGAATCAACATTTAAATTATTCCTTTAATTTGCCCATTATGCTGAAATTAAGGGGGGAAAAACACTTTCAACATTTGCATTGTATCCTCAAGCATGCCCATTGCACAATACATTTACTGTGTTTTTCCCCTCCAAGAAACAAATGTATTCTGAGCTCTGGGGGCAAATCTTGTCTGGTGCTACTCCTAGGAAAAAAGAACTCTGGAAGGATCCATCCTATCCCTCTAGTTGCAGTAAGGACAGGCTGCCAAGTAGGCCAAGTTCTTGAAGGGGAGCATTAAATGTAGTGTCAGTGGGCTTCTTAGCCATGCTCAAAATGGAGGATATTTTGAAATTCTTCCTGGGCAGAAGGTTGAAATGTATGACATTTTCCATGTCCTGGAAAATGAAGAATCTGGTCACCCTGTTCCACAAGTCAATCTCTCTGAGAAGAGAAAAAATAAGCAAGCCAACACTGGAATTCTCTATGATCTCTTACATTACATAATTTTACGTATGCCTAGCTGAGTAGCAAAGGTGCTAAGAAACCCCTTCCCTGAACTGTGAAGTTGAGTAACAGGATACCAGCAAAAATGCCCCATTCACATTGGTGTGTGATACACATGAATGCACATCACACACCACTGCTCATCCCACATTGATGTGCACTGTACACTGATGTACATCAGGCACTGTGCCCGCTCTGTTATGTACTAATGTAACAGCAGCCCTCTAGGGGATGTGGACATTACAAAAGTGCACAATTCCAGTTCCTGCAGACCTAAGTGAACTTATAAAGACGTAAAGCCCCAAGAAGATTCTGGCCATTCCCTCTAATGGTTAATTAAACAAATAACAAATTTGCTGCCATTTCATTACATCCAAAATCAGGGGTCTTGCTCTGCCTAACAGAAGGTCAGTCCTGCTGCATGATATCCCAACAGGTGTCAATGTATACAGTGCTGATCATGTCAGGCCACAAGCAGGAGGTAAGGAGACCAGGAAAAGGTGCTTTCAGATGGTAATACCTGCTTATGAGTTGCACAAGAATCATGCAAGTAGAGTCTGCCACTGTCCCTTACTCCATAATGCAAAATAATAAACTGTAATATCTCATTCAAATTAGATCAGATTTCTCTAACGCATTATGGATGGGTTTTCCACTGAAGATTTCTCGGAGATATCAATTCGTTCTGAATACAGTTGTTAGGTTGCTGAGTAGGAGAGGTCATCAAGAACACATTCTCACCAAAACCATTTCATTAGTTCCTGAGCACAAGTTAGATTACTACTGCTTAATGCTCTATGTGACTTGGAGCATGTGTTCCTGAGATATGCCACAATCTTCCAGTTATATAGGGGCTCTTTTCCCACAAGGCCCCATCTTCTGAAATCAGGTATCTAATAGTCAAGAACAAGGCCTTTTCAGCTCTGCCACCCAAACTGTAGAATCTCCTTTCCAGGAAAGCTTCCATGGCACATACCTTTATGTCTTTGGGGCTCAAGGAAAATACTTTTTTGAAAAATCTCCAGCCCAATTAATTTATATATAAGGTGTTCTTATTGCATTGGGGGTGGTGTTTTTCTGTTACTTCTGTTGGGTTTATCACTTGTTTTATGATTATTTTTGAAATTTCATTTGACTGCAAGACATCCTGAGAGATGAGTCAATAGGTAAGGGGACACACACACACACACACACACACACACACTCTTTAAAAGTAGAAATATATAATTCAAATAATGAGAATTAAAAATATTTCGCTTTGGCAGAATTTATAGCTGTTCTTACTTAGCTTGGAAGACAGTATTGTACCATATAAAGCACAGCTTTTCTGTTATGAATACAATTTTTCTTTTACAAAACATGATGTTACTATGTGTTAAAATCCAACCTTAACTCAACCAATACAAAGAGTATATATTTGTGAAAATATAACAAATGTTGTTTACTGTTCATGTTACAGATATATACAGATATGATATAATTTAGCTTCATGAGCTCTAACAAATTTGTTTGGCTTCTGGTTTTCAACTCCACTAACACATACCAGAATTACTTTAACAATTGACTTATGGTATCTTCATTTTTTGGTATTGTTCTTGGCAGAGGGATATGATATCTAATCACTTCAACTTTAATTTTTTCTTTCGGTTATACATGTAAATCTAATTTCTAGTCTTCTTCAAATGTTTCCTGTAAATCTGCTTCTTTCTAAATTGTTCCTTCAAGATACATATTTCATTTTTATTAGTGTGAGTCATCCGATTAATTGGCATGAGCTGCAAACATATCGTCACTTTGGCCTTTGCAGAGAATACTATGTTTAGAAACCGAATGAGCCTGTGGCTGGGTTATATAATGGTGTTCCTATTTTTAGATCTCCATTATACCTAGAGAGTTGTGTCCTGCCATCTGATTTGTTAACAATAAGCTGACAGAAATCTGATTATTGATTCCTTCATTGTGTCCCTCCACCTCCAGTCTCTGGAGAATCAACAAGATTTGCAATTCTGTTTACCTATATCTCTTTATGTCAATGCCATCTGCAGGGCAAGCACGTTAAAACAAACAAACAAAAAAGTTGCAGCTAAAACAGCATAAGACTGTGTTCCTGTGCTCATTTACAAGTCTTAGTGAAATCAATGAGTTTTCCTCCTCAACAAATAATATCCTTGGGATCAGTATGCAAGAGTGTTTTTGACAGTAGAAATAAGAGGCACTATCCCAGTCAAACAGGTATTTTCCCTTTAGTCTTCCCATTTATACAGCGATGGAAAACTGTGACCCTTATACAGGTTGAGTTTCTGTATCATAAATGTTAGGGACTAGGAGTGTTCTGGATTTTGGGGCTTTTTGGATTTTGAAATATTTGCATATACATAATGAAATATCTTGGAGATGGGACCCACATCTAAACATGGAATTCATTCATGCCACTAAAAGGATGCCAGCCTGTGGATATGTAACACACAATTTAATTAGAGATTATTGACAAGGTGTCCCTTTCTCATCAAGGGCAAAAAGACTTCTTTACATTTCTAGTGTCCAGGTGTTAAAATAATTTCACATAAAAAGCCCAGAATTTCTATGCCACTGGGCCTGAGAATTGTCTTTACAACTGAAGACCTAAGGAAGCACACAACTGTAGGATTATTTGGTATCCATATTAAGCAGAGTGCCATAGGGCCAGCGACATAGACAAAGGGGAGGGGTCTGCCCCCTTTCCTTTAGGTACAATAAATGGCACATGCGGCTGTGCCGCTACGCCAAAGCCCCATTATAATGGTGGCACTTAGTCTGGACCCTTCTCAAAATCCTGGCTACATCCCTGATAGCGCTAGTGTTCTTACTAGAATATTATAATACCAGGCTAATGACAACTTCACATAAGGCATTCACTGCCATGGCCCCAAGATTATGGAATGACCTACTGGAAGAGATCCGTCTCATTACTACCTTAGAGGCCTTTAAGAAGGCACTCAAAATGGATCTCTTCTGGCAGACTTATCCAGTGAATTCCATATAAAAAGGTTATGACTCTTCCTTGACTCTGATTGTTGGCTAATGGACTAATAGGAATTCTTGGTAAATTCAGTGTTAGTATTTTATTGTTGTATTGATTGTAAATTGTACTAAGTGTCTTTTAAGGTAGTAATCCCGCCTCGATCCATGGGAGAGGCAGGAGGTATAAATAAACTATATTATTATTATTATTATTATTATTATTATTATTATTATTATTATTAGTGTGACATGAGCTTGTAGTAGAAACAGAAGAAATGACTCTGAATGCTCTTGTCATGTAAAAAAAGAAAGAAAAACTTATGTTTATTGTCTCAGGAAACCCATCTTATGATAGAAAAGGAGATAGGCAAAAGAAGTTCACCTAACAATGGTTATCGTTGCTGTGTGGCTCCAAGTCATTTTTGACTTATGGTGATCATAAGGTGAACCTAAGGAGATTATTGCATGGCTTTCCCCCCGATCTGGGCATAGGTTGAGACCATGTATAAACAGATGTTATTGCACAGCTCTGTGCCCAGATTGGGGGCATTCTGTACCCGATCGATACCTCTCCTGAATTGAAATGCATGGGATGCCTCTGATTTGGGCATGGAGCTGTGTGATAACACACCGTCTCAGCCTGGTTTCAGCCTGTAGCAGATTGGGAGAAAGCAGATGGATGTTGCAGGCCAAAACAAAACTAAGGGGATTATCGCACCGCTGAAAAACACGTCGTATGGCTGCCGAATTGAAGCTTCATTTGGGCTGGACCCTGGTGTTATTGCATGGCTTTTCTCCTCAAAACCACCATCTGGGTACAGCCTGGCTCCAATGTGGTTCCCTGAACTCACTTTGGTGACCATTTTTCAAAGCCAGAAAGCTCCCAACTTTGAAAAATGGCTACCAAAGCATGTTCAGGGACCCACATTGGAGCCAGGCTGTACCTGGATGGCAGTTTTGGGGAGAAAAGCTGTGTGATAACACCAGGTATAGCCCGAATGAAGCTTCAATTTGGCAGCCATAAGACACATTTTTCAGGAGTGTGATAATCCCCTGAAGGGCTACAGTTTGCCTTCTCCTGATGTCTGGGAACTGCCTTCACCTCCACTTCCATCCAAAATTGGAGTATGTGTTAGTAGGAGCAGTATGTGTAAAAGTAGCGAAGAGCAGGGTCTATTGTTACCTTGAGTGAAGTGTGTCAATTCCATTGATCCTTTGACTGAACTGTAAGAAACAGGGATGGAAATTTCTCTGAAGATGCCAGCCACAGATGCTGCTGAAACATCAGGCAAACACTCTTCTAGAACATGGCCACATAGCCCAAAACCCCCACAACAAACTAGAGATGGAAATAAATAAATAATAAAATATATTTTTTAAAATTTCTATCCCACTTTTTGCCAGGCAATCAAAGCAGTATATAATTGGGACTGTGGCTAAATGCTCTGTGGCTTGTTTGTTTAAAGTATTTATATATCACCTTCAAGTCCACCAGGGTCTCCAAGGCAATGCTCAACAGGTGAAAACATTTTTATATAGAGGTAAACACTTTAAAGCGATCCAGTGTGTTGTAGTGGTTTTAGTGTTTGATTTTAGTGGTTTAATTCCCCACTTGGCCATGAAACCCACTAGGTGATCTTAGACAAATCACACTCTCTCAGCCTCAGGGAAAGCAATGGTAAACCTCCTCTGAACAAAATCTTGCCAAGAAAACTCCATGACAGGCTTACCTTAGGGGTGCCTTAAGTCTGAAATGACTTGAAAGCACACAACAACAGTTAAACACTTTAAAAACAAAATTAAAATACTTTTTAAAAACTTTTAAAAATAAACTAAAATTACTCCTTAAAACAATTTAAAATATGCTTATGAAAATGGATGTAGTGCATCTGCCTGTCAGAGGGCTTGGAATGGGTGGAATGGGGGAGATTTTATCTAAATCTACAATGTGAACAACAACAACAACAACAAAAATCCAGATTGCTAAGCCATAATAATGATGAACAAGCCTTGCCTTCCTTTGTGCACAGAAAGTTCTCACGAGGCTGCATAACTATAATGAATATATTCTCACTTATTTTGTCTTTGCCTCAGATTTTAGGGACTCGTTGGCATGTGCTCTTAGACATGAGAAGATGGGGATGGATTTTTTTTTTAAAAAAAGTCCTGGTCACTTAGGTAATGAATGATAGGTATTAAAGAACAGCCACTAAGCCAGTCTATTTAATAAAAGACTGAGCTACTGCCTTGAGCTTTTGAATGTGCTTCTGACAGAATGAACTGCAAAGCACATTCCCCTGAGAACAGATCACTGAGGTACCAACTTCACAAATGGGATGTGATTTTTGCATAGGAGAGGGAAAGAAAAAAAGTCTACTGAGGACTAGAGATGCTTATCTTTTCTCTCTCTTCCACCATTCCTTTTTACCACGTTGAAGGGTGTCTGCCTGTGACTTTTCTCTCTCTTTCCCCATTCCTTTTTCACCATGTTGAAGAGTATCTGCCTGTGACTTTTTGGCAATGACACTATTTCAGCATCAGGAGAATCAGCTGAATGTCAGCAAGAGATAACCCCAAGCTGTTGGTTCTTATACAAAGAAATCTGCCCCAGACCAAAAGACCTGTGTGTGGGAGGGGGCAGTGCTTAAAAAATGTTTTGTACAAGCACTTTGACGTGTGCTGTGGTAAATACTGATACAACTATTATTGATAAGAGTTAATATTTTATATTATCTAAGGAACTCCTTTTTATGAGACGGCCAAGATTTAAATAACAGATTTGGACTTGGGTGGGTTTGGATTATTCTTTTTAGTGACTGCTGGAAAGGGTTTAGGATGCAATAAATGTGCATGAGTCCATCAGGATTTCAGTAATCCATCCAGCTTTTGATAGGCATTAAAGCCTCTTTCTGTCAGCTGCAAAAGTCTATCTTATACACATTCATTTTCTTTAAAAAGTAACATATCAATCTGGCTGCTTTTCAAATATTGGCATTTTCCATGTGATTTTTTTAATTCTTGGTGGAGGTACAATTTTAGCTTGTGTGTGTGTGTGTGTGTGTGTGTGTGTGTGTAGCTTTTTCTTTTTAACTTTTTTATACTTTAGTTCTTGTAAGACACCTTGGCTGACTGTGGCACAACCTCTCCATGGTGGTAGAATTGCATGCTGAGGGTGCATCTACACCACAGAAATAATGCAGTTTGACACCATTTTAACTGCCATGTCTTAATGCTATGGAATCTTGGATTTGTAGTTTTGTGGGGGACTAGCACTCTTTAGCAGAGAATGATAAATACCTTGTAAAACTACAAATCCCAGGAATTCATAGGATGGAGGTACAGCACTTAAAGTGGTGTCAAACTACATTATTTTTACAATGCAGATGCATTCTAGGATAGTGGAATGGGAGGATTAAAAAGCACGGTCAGGATGTTCTAATGTGATGTTACTTTTCTGTTGTTGCTGCTGTTGTATTTGTTGTGTGCTTTCAGGTCATTTTTGATTTATGATTACCCTAAAGCAAACCTATCACAGGTTTATCTTGTTAAGATTTGTTCAGAAAGGGTTTGCTTTTGCCCTCCTCTGACACTGAGAGAGTGTGACTTGCCCAAGATCAGTCAATGAGTTGTTGTGATGGAGCAGGGATTCAAACCTTGGTCCTGAGAATCATTGTCCAGTGCTCAAGTCACTGCACCACCTTTCTGAACAGAATACTAATTTCACCATGCTATAAAACAACAATCAAATGAATTACACTATTTTTAGTCCTAACTCTTATATGAAACATCTCCAACCTATTATCATTTGTAGAAGGTCATGTTTCTTGTCACTTGTTGATAATATGTGTAGAGAAATGCTACTTGCTTCAAAATAGCGTGATTGTATTGTATGGTATTGGACTCTTTCTAACTTTTGCAAATAGTTGGAGTAATTTCCAAACTTAGCTGGGAGACTGACTGACTGACTGCTGATTCAGTGTCAGTAGTAACCTGTCATTATATGTTTTTTATTCATGTTTGGTGTGAAAATAATATGTGCGGAGGAGCACAGTTAGCCAAGCTTTTAAGATCAGCTCTAGAAGCAAGGTGCATTCTACCATCTGTTACATGCCTTCAGGCTGTCAGACTACTGCCTTTAAAAGTGGAATTGTTGGTGTTTTGTAGAATTATTTTTAGCAAGGGATTTCAGTGATGTTTGGGGAAAAAATACTCTCCTGTACTACAATCTTCACAATCCCCACTCATAGTTGTCCCTCTCCAACCCCCTCCACCCAAAAAATGTTTTCCAAGCTCCATGTTTGAGCATGGCCTGGACTAAGCCACAGACACAGGAACTACACTAAAACAAAACAAAACACTATCATGAGAACTGTACAAAAACAACTAAGTTACTATCGTTATCTGCTGCACCCCTTCCCTCATCCCTTCCCCCCAGGTGAGAAATCACTTCACCAGGTGATAATGACCTGCAGTAGCCTAGCAATATCTGACAGTGAAGACAAAAAGGAAATACAGTCACTTTTTATCAATTTACTGGAAGAATGTGCTGAAAATAAGCACAAGTGTAATAACAAGTTTTAGCACTCTCCTCTTCCATAAAATAAAAGATTTGTCAAGTTAAAACATCAAAGAAGGAAAAGGGAAGACATTTTAGTAGCATATCACCTTCCTGCCTCTTTAATGTTTGGATTTAGGTAGCACTGTTATTTGTTTAGGTACTACTTTGCCTTGTTTCCTTTAATATACCTGTTTCTTCTACAGTTATTGATGGCAGTCCTGTTAGCTGTTGTAACAATGTCAGTGAAGGTGGTGATGGCTCAAGCATAGGAACAATGGCAGGGATAAAGTGCCTCAGCCTGTCAGCCAGGTCTTCAGAGCTATTAAGGCAGCATTTAATAACCACAAACAACACAGCTTTGTTGCTGCCCTTCAACTACAGTAGGCCTTGGTATCAGCTGGGATTTTGTTCCAGGACCCGCTGTGGATAAAAAAAAAATCAGTTGATGTTCAAGTCCCATTAAATACAGTGGTATAGTAAAATGGTGTCCCTTATATCAAGTGGCAAAATCAAGGTTTGCTTCTTGGAATTTATATATTTTTTAACATTTTCAAACATGATGCTTGATTCTGCAGATAAAAAAAAGTCCATGGATACAGAGGGCTGACTGCATGTCCAGCTATGCTGTACCCCAGCTATGCACTGCTTCAAAAAGGGCCTTATGCTGACATAAGATATTTTAATCTTGGGAAACCTGTAATGATTTGCTGCAGTGGGTAGTGTTGGTGATGATGCAACATTTTGCTTCTGTAGGCACCAAACGTTTTAAACGATAACTTTTCTGTGTGAAAGACTGGAAAATATCAAAATGTATAAGCATGATGTTTCCAGGGCATATTAGTCCAGAAAAAAAGATAAGTTTAGAAAGTGAAGTAGTGAGACTTAGCAGAGATAGATTCTCCAAGTAAGCCATCTATGCAGTCCCACAGCCAGGCAGATTAAAAAAAAATCAATCCAGGTTTCTCAGACTTAGGTTCTCCAAGAGATGGGAAATATGGTCTAAGGGTATCAGGAAGCCTGTGCAGGATGCCAGATGGCATTTTGGATTTCCCCAAAACAGTAGAATGTTGACAAATAGAGTTTCTAAGATATGATTTTTTGAGAACCAGGTAAAGAAATCTCTGTAACAGTTATAAATGCTGTTGTAATGCAGCAGTTAGGAGCTAGCTGGTTTTCTGAACAATTTTGCCAAAGATACATACAATGCTGCAGCAGTTTGCTGTTGCCTGAGTCTACCAGAAGAGCTTGATTTCATTTCTCCTCCTCCCTCCTTCCTGCTGAGTTAATAGAATGCAAACTACTTTTGCTCTTTGAACTCTGTTTGTGGCAAATAAAGAAAGATGAAGGGAAAGGGGGAGGAAGAGAGCCAAACTGGGACATTTTAAAAGAAGCTGAAAAAGTGGGATGACAGATAATTAACTAGGACTGTCTCTATGGGGCAGTTGGACGGAATGAGGCAGGTCTCAAAAATCTTGCCCTGACCAAGGCACTGTGGATGAAGATAAAAATAGGGTGGGCAGGGTTCCCTTAAAGATTGTTCTACCTCGATACCTAGCTTTGTGAAAAGACTGTCAAAGCCGGCCAGGTTTTGTAGAGAGCAGGACTCACTGCTGTTGTGCAGCCGGCACCATTTTCCACAGAGTGCTTGAGTAGTGAGGGCAGGGTTTGTGAGAGAGAGCAGCATTCTCCTCCTGTCTCAGGTGGTAGAATAGCACATGCCACTGCTGTGTGTAATATATAGCTTTTGGCTACAAAACATTAATCAGTGGGAAACATCCTTCCTTGGGTTTCTCCTTTCCTGGTAAACAATCCAATTCGTACACATTTGTGCCATTTACAAATGATGCCATGCATAAATTCCAAACTATGAATTATAACATATGGCACAGTCCTTAGTATGAGAAAATATAAGGGTGTTTTTAATTTCAGGCAGGATGGATAAAATGTGAGGAAAGTGATTAATGACACTTTGCTTTTATGCAATGACTTTGTCCCCACCCCCACCCTCCCAACTGTAAAGTATAAAAGCATAGTTTTCTTCATATCCTCTGTATTAATGTGTAGCATCATTACTTCTTTAATCCCCATTCTAAGGTCTGCGTGTAAAAATAAGGAGCTGTCGTCCCTCTTGTTTACATTTGAGAAAAGAAAATTATTTATTGGTTTAATAAAAGAAAAAAAAAACTCCAAAACAAATAGTGAATATATTTATGGACAAAGCACACGTATTCCTGACTGTGGGATGTTTTATAATGTATATTACTCCTGTCGTTCCAGAGATATTGGGATAAGGGTGTATGATTAGCTATTTTCCTATTGTGACTTGCTTTATCTTACGCCTGTAATGGGCTTCTCACCCTTTGGGACGCTTAATAAATAATAATGACGAGTATGCCTCGGTTGAGCCTCAGCACAGTAAGAAAAGATACTGTGGTCCAATTCCACTTAGTTATGTTGCCTAGGAAACAGCAGTCTGAGATAGCAATGCAGCTTTTAGCAAGACCAGTTTAAGTTTTCATTTTGAAGAAGACATTGCAGGAAAATAATGTAAAGCCTGAGTGTGGGCAGGGAGAGAGGAGAGACAGAAATGTGTCTGCTCATTGCCTCGCATATCAGTATGTCTTCAGGGGAAAGCCTCTGGAAAGGTGGGGCTTGCCTCCATCAGCAAACAGGCATTGAGAAAATGGTAATTCTTCAACTCCAGATCAACTAATCCAAAATAAATCTCAAACCCTTAATTTGCTGTTGCTGAATTTCCCCTTTAGTGATTTTAATCACTAACATGAATGAGAAATGCCATTTACATGTTCAAAAGATGTCTCATGATTCTCTAGTACAAGCTATGAGAATTATAAAGCATGAGGACTGAAAAAGCAGTCATAGGAACATAAGGGTTGTACAGACTGGCATAAAGAGCTGGCATGGGGGCAGAGTGGGGCCATAGCAACTGCACACTGGCCACCCTGACTCCATCCCCATGCTGGTGTGATGCCACCCAAGCAACCACACAATGGGCGTCATCACGCAACACAGCACTTACACGTGCTGCATCAAATAAGTGGAGAAAAACTGCCATAGCAGCAACTAGGGTATCCTTTCTGCAGCGCAAAAAAGACCCGCTTTTGAGGCTTCTTTTTGCACCTCAGAAAGGCCAGATTGGGGCCACAGCGTGCGGTTGCCACGGTCCCAATCTGGTGCTTCCAGGGGTGGCACCAAGCTGCCCCTTAGGGGTCATCTATTAAGCCCCTTAATAGGCTATTTTATAGTGAGTCAGAGCACTGGTCCTTCCAGCCTAACTAAATATTGTCTACATCTGCAAGGTAGACTCTACACTGACCAGTAGTGGGTTCTGGGGACCAAAATTAAAAGCAGGATTATTTCCTAGCTAATGTCATATATAGCAATAACCATTGAGCCAGGTAGCCTCTTCTCCAGTGGCATTCCTGAGGTTTGCCCACATTACACCAGTTTTAAAATCCCTTCACTGGCTGCCTGTTGGTTTCCAGGAAAGATACAAAGTGTTGGTTTTAACCTTTAAAGCCTTACATGGCTTGACTTGGGTCTTGACTTCTTGCGGGAACACCTTCTCCCATATCATCCTCCCTGTACTCTTTGTTCTGCTGGAAAGAATCTGCTTCAACCAAAGAGGACTAGACTCCTGGCAGTGACCCAGCGCTCCTTTTCAGTAGCTGCTCCTAGACTCTGGAACGACCTGCCAGATGAGATCCGTCAGATTACCACCTTGGGAACCTTTAAGAAGGCTATTAAGATGGATCTCTTCCGGCAGGCCTTTCCAGATTAGACCACTTCCATTTACCTGCCTCCCCCCCTCCACTTTTTCTCCTCTTTTCTCCATCTTCATTTCCATCCTATTTGTAAATTTCCTACAAATCTCCTACCTAGTTTAGCTGTTATTTTATACTATTGTTTTAATGTCCTTCTGGTTTAATCTCCTTTTAGTATAACTATGTTTTTATACTGAGGAGGGGGAGGGATAGTTTTTTTATTAGAATTTTTAACTGTATCTTGTTTTATTGTTGTAATCTGCTTGGATGCTGAGTGATTAAGTGGAATATAAATAATAATATTAATAATAATAATAATTATTGGTGTCACCCAGTACCAGGGGACCCATGAACTGCCTTGGCCGTCTGGCCACCCAGACCTCTGCAGCCCCCCAGAAAAGGCCTTCAGGGTTCACTGTGGTTGCAGCAATGCCCCATCTTTGCCCCAATAGCTGTTGCTATGGAAGGGTGCAGCCTATGGCCTCCAGAGGGCCCATTTAGGGTCCTGTGTAGCACCCTTTCTCGCTCATCCAGTAGTTGTGCCAGTCGCTCCGGGTGTACCATCCCACCCTCTGTAAGGTCACCCAGTGTGGTCCGTATCCCCACATCCCCATAGTAATGCCATTGCTCACCTCTTCCTTATGTCTACCTTTTTGGCTGTATTTATGGCAGTCCTGTCACAATCTTATGTTACTGCCTTTTTTCATTTTAATGAATAGTGCTTATGCACAGCAGTTGTGCATTGTACTGAGAATACTGGATCCTGATTGTCATACTGAAAGTAGACTCACTGAAATCAATGGAACTTAGTCAAAGTTAAAATAAACCCCATAGATTTCAGTGGATCTGTGCTAAGTGTAAGTCTGGACTTAGCTCATTGCCTGTGTGGTGATATCATAATGAAAAGAAGCCTTGTGGACATCTCTGAGGAGCAGAACTACCTGCCTTTTAGATGCTGGATAGGAGGAGAAGAGGGCTGTTGTCTCTTTTCCATGCAGACATCTCTGGACTTTTTATGTTGGCAAAAGAAAGAAACAGAAGGCCATTACTGTTGTTTTTACCATTGTAAAGAAAAATAGTAGGATGGCTAAAACTGTTGGCAAGGGCACTATTTGATGGGAAGGATACAATAGTATGAACAGCCCAGCTTATCAGGGAGTTTTCACATTTACCAGATTGCTGTTTGCTGTTCTTTTGTCTGCTTCTTTCCTTGCTGCCTATCTTGTCCATAGATGGTGCTACAGGTTTCTGATATCAACAGGAGATAAGAACAACTATTTGGACCTTGATGAACATTTGAAAGATAGTTCCAGTCAGGAAGTAAAAAACAAAATAAGCTTTTATAGAGATTCAAAGACTGAATCTATGACTCGGATACTGCAATCTTGGAAAAAGTTACTTCTTTGGACTACAACTCTCATAATCCAATACTGCTATTACTATTACTAATACTACTAATTTTATTTATTTATATCATGCTTTTCCTCCAGCCTTTGGATCCAAGGCAGCTTATAACATTTAAAACAGAACTATATAGAATCTACAAACATAGGCAAAAATAAAATGTAAGTAAACTATCAATATGATTAAAATCAATTTAAAATCTATTCATTAAAATAAAAAATAAAACAGTACAATTTTAAAAAGTATTTTCTCCACAAACAAGGTTTGTTGACAAATAAGTTTTAAACCAAAAAGTTTTCTCCTGCTGCCAGAGGGACACCATTGGGGGAGCAAGTCTAGCCTCTCTTGGAAGGGAATTCTAGAGCATGAAAGCCACTTAGAAGGCTTTCTCCTGGACTCCTACTACTCTTTCCAGTTAGGGGCTGTACAGACTGGCCATTAAGGCCGGCCTGGGGGACGGAGTCGGGTGTGGCATCCACATGATGTACGCCCTGACTTCATCCCCAGGCTGGCATGACACCACATGACCACCACATGGCATGCCGTGTTATGGCACTCCTCTGGTACTGCGTCTACATGACATAGTGCCAAAGAAATGTGGAAAAGCTGTGCACCGGTGGCTATGGTGCACTTTCCAGGGTGCAAAAAGGTGCCATTTTTTTGAAGCTCCTTTTTGTGTCCTGAAAAAGCAAGATTGGGGCCAAGGCAAATAGTTGCCATGGCCCCAATTCAGTGCTAAAAGGGGAAGCTGCAGGCCACCCTTTAGGAGCAGTCTGTGGAGCCCCTTTGTCTCCAACATGTTATTGGATTCCTTTATACCTTTTTTTGTACAAGACACTAAGATATTGTTATTTTCCATTTGTAATCTTCCCATTTTTTCTTTAGGGAGTAAATCCATTAAGCAGGGAAAGATGAAGAATCTGTATAGTCTTTTTTGAGTAACAGTGCTAGGGGTAGTCTGTCTGGAATCATCCTTGATATCATGGTTGCAATTAGGAATGGAGGGATGGTAGTGCAGATCTGTACCTCCAGCACATGAAACTGTCTATTCATGAATTTGGTTCATTTTTAAGTCCTTTGCCTGCCATTTTTGCATTACTCTGCAGTTTTTAAAAAATCTGCACCAAATTGGGACTGAAATATTTGTTTAAATACATATTCCTGAATGTATTTTCTCCCCAAACACATATTTCTAAATTTATTTTCTCACAGTACATATTTCCAATCCTGCTATACTTGGTTTCCATATGAATTTTACTAATTTTCTGAGTTGAGAACTGTCTTGCAAAATCCAGAGAAGTGAGTTTCCATGGCTAAGGGGGATTTGAACCCCCGTCTCCAGAATCATAATCCAGTGCTCAGATCACTGCACCATGCTGGCTATCAATGAACAATAGGACTGTATAACATTATATAGCCTAGTGTCCAACAAATGAGTAGTTCAGTGCTATATGTAGGCAATTAGATATTACCAGAAGGCAAGTAACCAAAATAAATAAATAAATAAAAATAATAAAAAATGGAGTAATAATTTCAGTAAGTCAGTATCGATATATTCCACAAAATGCACATAGAGAGCAGAACGAATTTCAAAGGATATAAACAGACACTCCAGAGATATTCTGCGTAGATGTATGTGACATAACAAGATTGCAGAATTAGAAAAAAAATGTAAAATTAAGTCATTTTATGTAGAAAAGCAACAACAAAAAATATAATAATAATAATACCACAGTGTGAGCCATTTCCACAGTCATGTATTTACATAGCTTCTAAATGTGACATAATAACAGTACAAGGAAGGGGGGGAGGGATAGAAAAAAATATTTTATGAAATTTAAGACTAAGCTTCCAAGCTCAAGTGACATGACAGTTTGAGAGTAAGAAAAAATTAGAAAATCCATATTAGCCATATAAACCATATTAGGAAGAAAAGCAACAGCAATAATCTTGGGTTATATAATAATCTTGTAACTTCTTCAGTGTGACAGTAAATGACAAACGTTGAAGAAAGTGGTCGGGTTCTAAACTCAGTAACCAAACAATAATATGCCCTCCACCGTTTCACAGATGGACACCAGAACACATGTGGTCATGTGACTGTAGTCAAAATGGCAAAAAAGCAAAAATTAAATGGAAAGTATTAATTGATACAAGAGAAAGGGGTGGACTGGGTTTACCAGACATGAAAACATATTTTGAAGCAGTTTGTTTGACATGGTTAAAGCAACGGATAGTATTGGGCTATAAAACAGAATTGGATTTGGAAGGACAGGATCTGAGAATGGGTTGGCATGGATATTTGTGGTACGGAAATGTCAAAGCTAATACAAATTTTAAAAATCATATTACGTATAAGGAAATCATTCATGAGAATCTGGAATAAGTATAAAACGCGGCTGCCCGACTTGACGGGCCAGCCGCTTTGCTGCCGGAAGCCGGCACGGCTCCTGGGCCCCAACTTCTGGGTTGGGGCTGCCCTCCGCCCTGATTGGTGGCGCCGGGCAGAAGGGCCCTCCCCTTTTGCCCGCGTCGCTCTGTAGAGGCGGAGGAAGTCTCTATGGTGAGACTCTGGTTCTCCAGGGCAGCTAATTGGTCGAGCTGCCCTGGAGGAGAGCTTCACCATCAGGTGAGAGGGCGGGGCCTTGGCCTTTTTAAGGGCCATGTGGCCAGGCCCCGCAGCCATTTGCTGCTCAGCTCTACCAAAAAGGCCAAGGAACACAAGATGGCTCCTGCTGAGCACACTTTTGCCAATTGGCTAGAGGGCTTCACTGTGTTCAAGGTGGTGGTTTCTATGGCCTTTCTGGAGAGAGCTTGGCATTTAGATAGCCACCTGTTGAATGTTTTGCGAGCTAAGTCCTTTGCAGGTGACTTGGCTGCTATCGCCTATGATGCTGCGTTTCGTCAACACGTCTCTCAGAACTCTAGGGAACGTTGGGACGTATTACATAATGAAATTTTGTTGTTGGTACATTGGCTGAGCCTAAAGATCCTCTTAAAGGACCTGTTATAAAAGAGTTTCGCCGCTATTCTTGCTGGGATTTTAATGCTGGCAGGTGAACGCGCCAGCAATGCAAATATGAACACTCTTGTGATATTTGTAAAGGTTCTCACCCTAAGTTTTCTTGCTCACATGCTAACCCTTCTCTGCAGCCCTTTCGTGCGGGGTGCCCTGCCCAAGCAGCAACTGGCAGAAAAGATGGTCCTTCGTCCTCCGATGCCGGGGTGCCAGGGGGCTTCAAATAGTGCTGCCGTCGTCTTACCTTCTTCCTTCCAGTTGGCTCGCACCCCTGTAAGGCCTGCTGCTCTGATTCCTCTCCTAGCTGCTTATCCAAATAAGGAAGCAGCTGCTGTACTGGCAGATGGTTTTACCTTTGGTTTTCATATTCCTGTTGTTTCCTTCCCTTCGCACTCTAACCCTCGCATCCTTAAGTCTGTCAGAGATCTGCCAGATATCCTTCGAGCAAAAATTACTAAGGAGATTGATGCAGGCAGAGTTGAGAGCCCCTTTCCCTCCCCTCCTTTTGTTAACTTTCATGTTTCACCTCTAGGTGTTGTTCCTAAGAAGGCGCCTGGTGAATTCAGGATCATTCACCATTTGTCCCATCCTCCTGGGTGTTCGGTTAATGATGCCATTCCTTCTGAACTATGTTCCGTTAAATATGCTTCTTTTGATCATGCTGTTCACTTAGTTAGGGCTTGCGATAAGGGTGCCTTGATGGCCAAGTGTGATATTCAATCTGCTTTTCGTTTATTGACTGTTCATCCTGATGATTTCCCCCTTTTAGGTTTCAAGTTTTCCGACAACTGGTACTTCGATAAGGCCATGCCTATGGGTGGCTGCATCAGTTGCTCAGCCTTTGAAACTTTTAGTTCTTTTGTTGAATGGGAATTAAAATGCCGAGCTTCATCTCCTTTGGTCACTCACTACCTTGATGATTTTCTTTTTGTAGGACATGCTTGTACTGATGAATGTTCCAGGCTCCCTGCAATTTTTTTGGACCTCACCAAGGAAATTGGTGTTCCTTTGACTGCTGACAAAACTGAAGAGCCCTCTACATCCCTCACCTATCTTGGGATCAGATTAGATTCAGTAGCAGGCCTCTCCTGCCTCCCTGCCAACAAACTCGCGGCCCTTTGGTCCTTGCTGGTAGAGGCTCTGCGTGCTCATAAAGCCACTCTTAAGCAGATCCAGTCCATCCTTGGACA
>NC_056524.1:84824394-84839872 GCF_019175285.1 Sceloporus undulatus | reverse complement strand
GGGGGGGGGTTACCATTGCTATCTTCCGAGGCTGAGAGAGTATGACTTCCCCAGGGTCACCTGGTGGGTTTCATGGATGAGCAAAGATTCAAACCCTGTTCTTCAGAGTCATAATCCAATGCTCAAACCACTGTACCACACTGGCTCTCTGTGATCCTAAAACTGCAGATTACACTGGGTTGGATCCGGATAGTATAATCATGGCTAATTCAAGTCCCATTAATTTCAACAGGTCTGCTCTAAATATGATGAAATCTCATTTCAAGTCCTGAGATTAATATTCTTATTAAAGTACATGCTCCAGAGGTACTATGAAAAGCTGTCTTTCTTTTCACAATGAAGTAAACTTTTCATAATGAAGAAATTTTACTGCTGACTTTTCATAACGGAGGAAATCATTGCTGCAAGGCACTATTACCTTGGTCAGTTCTTATGCACAGATCCCATCAATATAAAGGTGAGCTGTGCAAGAGCACTTTAATTTGTGGCAGATTGTGCCTTTTAGGTATATGGTACATTTCAGCAGGGCTGCTGGAAGTTGGCACCAGATTGAGCCTGCCCTTCTGTACACACATTAGGGAGACTTTTGGAGTTGTTGAGATACCAACATATATTTTACAATGTATGGTCTGTTTTTCCACTGTTCAGATGCACAGAGGATTGACGTCTACAGGGACCAGGTTTTGAAGACATTGGCTCCCTGCTTTCCTCTCCTCAGGTAACCCATACTTGAAGAAAAGGCTCACAGGTTTACTAGTAGCATTTATTTCCTATTACTGGCTGCCAACTTGTGTCACCTTCAGTTCAAAGTGTTGGCCTTATTTTTTAAAGCTGGGGATAAACTAGATGTGTGAAGGATCACTTTGTTCCATATGATCCTATTTGCCAATTACAGATGTGCTAAAGTTTGTTACAGGTCACTCAAGAAGTATGTGTTCTATCCTAATCTTTTCAAGTTTTATTCCAGTTAAACCTAACAGAAATCATATAGCCAAAGGTTACAGCTGCTCAGAATATAGAGAACTACAGCTTCCATTTTCCTTCCTTTTAGAAGGCTACATTTTTGGAAATAGAACTCATTAGGAACCTAGGATTATAACACTATTAGTTTTTCTCTGGTGAACACTTGAGTGATATGGAACTCCAAAAAATGGGGCAAAATTTTGGGCAGGTTGTGGTTGTTCTTGTCTTCCAGTTGCCTTTGGCTTATGGTGATCCTATGACTGAGAGACATTCAGGAGCCTTGGTCATTAACAACCCTATTCAGGTCTTACAAACTGAGGGCCATGTCTTCCCTGATCCATTCCCCTACAATGCAGTCTTCCTTTTTATCCTAGAGCCAGATTAGGACTTTATAAATATTCCTCATTCCAATTGGTTGAAAGACAGTTTACCTCAAATTTCTAGGACTAGGTTATTACAGTTATCTAGTTCTGAGTTTAACAACTCAAGGCCACCCTGGATGCTTAGGGTTAAAGAAATCATGTGGCTTCTGATTCCCACAGTGTCAGCATTCCAGATGTTGTTGGACTGCAGCTCCCACCAGCTATAACTAGTAATGGTTGAGAAATACTAGGAGTCACAGTTCAACTACAACAATCTCATTCCCTGTGTTGAGATACCTATGTACATCTTCATCTTCATCTCATGTACATCTTCATCTTCACCTCAAGAAGGCAGTTTACAGGCATAAACAGATTTATATGTATGCCTAGGGTTCCTTAGCTGGATTGTGTCTATAAATTCAAAATCTTTATTAATTTTACATTTGTATGTGTGTGTGCACGCACACAGGGGTGTGTGAATCTGGGAAGGGGGCCTAGAGGGAGATGTAACATTCTAAGATTATTTTTTATTGCAGTTGGTAATAATGATAATGATAAGAATTTCTTATCCACCTCTCCCTGTTGATCGAGGTGGGGAGCAACAATAAATAACACTATACAACACAACACATCATATCAGTCAGTTAAAAGAGCACATAGAACAAATGCATATTAAAATTCACCCATATGGCACCCATGAGCTAGCAACTGGGAAATTCATGATAGTGTAGTGATCAGAATGCTTGCTTAAGATGGGGAAAACTTAGCTCAAATCCCTCCTCACCCATAATGCTTTATTGGTGACCTTGGGATGACCACACTTATTAAGCCTAACATACCCCTTAAAATGGGGAGGGGGTAGAAGAAAATGTCTGGGGTTTTTATAGCCTCTATGAAAGGTAGAGTAAGCCAAAGACAGTTTGTTTAATGAGTAAGATGGCATCCTCTTCCATTTGAAGTGGACCTTTGTTGGACAGGGAGTTTAATTTTACTTGCCATGGGAAATGGGACAGTACAATGAAGACAGCAAACTAACTTCAGACAAACACAGTAAGATGTGCAGTGTACAACAATGTGCTCTGCAGAACCTTGTTCTTGCCACCCCCCTCCCCCCAGCATCTTCTTCTTCAGGTGATTGCCACATTCTGCCTATTGGTAAAGCCAGCCCTAGTTGCTGATTATTTCCGTGGCAGTGGAGTGCTGAATCTGTTAAGGAAAATGCAACATGGGACATACAGTAGTAGAAATAAAACATGTATGTGAAAGTCACAATGACTAAGCAAGAGAAATTAAGAAGCCACACAGGTGAAAAAGCTAATGTAATTTAGAAGTCTTGAATGTCAAGGACAGAATTATAGAATGTACAATTGGAAACACCTGAGATTCATTAAGTGTACAAGGTGAAATGATGAAATTCTTAAGTATGGGTTGAACTATGTGAACCAATCAAAAAGAGTGTACATGCCCACTGGGTGGAAACTGACTAAGTGGGTGGTGATTAACAATGGCTATAATAATTGCTATGTTTGCCAATGTATTGTGTGGGTAGTTGTGGATAGTTGGAGTGTTTTGGAGATACTGGAGATGGTGAGGGCATTAGTATTTGTATATAGTAGAATAAAGTAGATCTTTTATATAAGACTACTGAGTTGTCTGGTGTCTTGAGTGAAGATACAAGAGCCAGCAGGATCCTGGAGAAGTTTGGAGACTTCTGAGGAAGAAGAGTGAGAAGGCTTGGAGAGTTTGTCAGGGTCTTCAGCCTATTCTCTGAAACTCTGCTGCTTTGGAGAAAAGCATTAACCACTGACCAAAGCTGGTCAGCACCGCTGCATAACAAGGTGGTGAGTTAGAGCCAGAGGTGAAGAGCTACAACTCCCATCATCCCTGACACCCTTGATTTTTTGCCCAGACCAAACAGTATGACAGCCTGGATAGCTCCTTTAAAGTTCATACTAAATTCTAGAGTGGATTTACTACTCCATGGACACGGAAGCTGCCAGCTCCCACTGGTTGAAGATGCTTATGTCATCCTTGAGTGGGATAAAATTTGCTGAAATAAAGTAAGAAATAAATAAATGAATTCATTGGATGCCTTGGGACTGTTGGGTGCATTGAAAAAGTATGGCCAGGCTTGACATTATGGAACATATGCATGCAACTGTATAAATGTTCACTGATTTTTGGAAGAAATCAGAGGGTGACTGGTGCATGGGGAAGAGGGCTGTATTGTGCACAGCACTGTGTGCCTTCAGAGAACTTGACTAAAATTAATATTCCCTGAGATGGTGATATAGTTTCTTCAGCTATTCTATCACTATGTTGGGAAAAATGTCTCAAACAATTTAGAGCTCAGAGATATTTAAAATGATCTCCTCTTAAAATAAACAGTTGCTGAAAGATTTCCCAAATTAACATACACCTTTGGGGGCATTTAGAATGATATACTTGTTTCTAGATAAAATTTAGAAGCAGAAACCTAATGAATGCAGTGCAAGTCTGGATAAAGACAAAATGAAGGATATGAAATAGGAATAGTCAATAGCAACCAAAGAAAAAGAAATGAAGGCCCCTTAGGCCACTGCATCTGTGATAGTGATGCCAGAAGCAACACTATTTGCTTCCAAAGGATGCAGGCTAATTCTACTCTCCAGCTGGATGTCACTGACTAATGAAAATCTATTGGTACAATACTTGCAGGTTATTGTTCCATATAACAATGCCTTTCAGCTGTGTGAAGGCAAGCCATCCGTGACTGGAAGCAATATGAATGCATCCAAGTATTTCAAATATGCAAAACATATCATGCTATCCCGATTAGAAACAAAGTTTGACAAGATAATGTTGATACTAGGAAAGGGATTGCAAAATATTTTTATTGTGTTTACAAGGTTTGCAGTGCCTTGTAATAAGAAATCACTCATCTTAAATATTTATATAGCAAAATGAAGGACAGCCTTTCAGAAATTTTGGACAGTGTTAGAAGTCCCAAAGAGTTTAGTTTGGGAGGATCTCTGCCGTGCCAAAGGAAAATTTCCTGTGTACTCATGTACACATTTACCTGATGACAGGCCCCATTGAACAGTGGGACATACTTATGAGTAGACATATACAGTATAGGATTGCACTGTTATTAGAGATGCTAACCACTTAACAGGAATACACTCCAATAATTGTGATCTGCAAGGAGATAAATGGTGAAGTTCTATTCACCTATTTGACTGATGATCCGCATCTACATCTGTGCCTATATGTCTGTGTCTGTCTGTCTGACAGTCTGTCTCTTAGGAGACTACTCATTCCATTCTTTGTGGAATTTGGGATCTATTCAGCAATTTATGTTGGTGGAGGAGAGGAAGATGAGGCAAAAGACTGAATTAGCCTTTGCTGTAGAATGGAAAACTTACCTATTCAGGAGTCAGTCCCATTGGTTCCAACAGGGCTTACTTTCAAGAAAATGTGTATAGAATTGTTGCCAAAACTGACAAAAAACAAATGGCAGCACCTTTTAGTTTTCTCAAAGAGGCTCTCATCATTAGAGGTAAGGAATCCATGAACTAGTAATTACCACTATCATTCTTCTCTTCTCTTTAGGGAAAAAAAATTAATACGTGGGAGATGAGAAATTGATATTGTGGTATGAGTTGCCTGAGAGATATTTCATGAGAAAAACTAGCCCATCAAAGTTGAGGTGCAGAAAACAGAACTCTGGTGGAGCAGTTTATAAGAAAAGGCAAGTGGGACCCACAACAAAATTTTGCAGTGTAGAATGTTTATGTTTAATAAACAAGCCAGCAAGGTAGCTTTGCTTTCTTGTAGGTTTTACATAATTATTATTGTGTACCTTAAAGTTAATTCTAGCTTATGGTGACCCTATCCTAGAGGTTCATTGGCTAGATTTATTCTGAGGAAGTTTGCCATTGCCTTCGTCAAAGGCTGAGAGAGTGCCTCTTGCCCAAGGTCATTTAATAGGCTTCCATGGCTGAGTGGCGATATGAACCTTGATCTCCTGGAGCTCAAGTCCAAGATCAAATCACCACACCACACTGGTTCTTACTCTTCCGTGTTACTGTAATACAATATACTACTTTCTGAAAAGTTATAGGTTTTCCATCCAAAACGGATGTTTATTATTTTGTGGCCACTGAGCATGTGCAGGCTTCATTGGGCTGCTTCAGATCTTGGAAGTTAACTGAAGGAAAGCAGCGATTTGCATTATTCATTGTCTCACCCCTCTAGGCAGGTTTTTATCATTAATATTACTGTTCCATCATGTGTGGCTCTTTACAGTATGAATTCTTAATATATTAAATTTAAGGTTCCTCATCCCCAGGTCTTGACATGTTTCAACATAAGAAGACCTTCTGGGTCTCTCCCTTCACTAGCCAATTCTGACAGTACTTCCCACCCGCCTCTCAATCTTCTTTATATTTTAACAAAGTTTGTTTATTCGTTTTTCAAACCCAAATCCAAATGGCACATGATATGCATGAAGTCTTCAGAAGATTGCAGTACCCTGGAAAACCTCACAGAAGAGCTAATAATGCAATATCTAGTGAACCAGAAGGTACCAGCACTCAAACACTCCAGCAACCGGTCCAGGAGGATTCCCAGAATGTTTCTAGCCTTTCAGAGAAGCTGCACTTGTCTTGAAAGGCCTAAGATTTTGAATGGATGGATGGATGGATGGATGGAAGGAAGGAAGGAAGGAAAGAAGGAAGGAAGGAAGGAAGGAAGGAAGGACTAGTTCTAAGAAGGAAAGAGGAAGGATACAGAGGCCATTTTTAATTGGGGTAAGGCAGTAGCCTGCAACAAGTATCACAGGAATCCAGACTTCCCAGATTACAGAGTCTAGAAGCTCTTTTCTGGTCCTCTGGGGAGGAATCTCAGGGAAAGAGTGCTGTCTTAAAATAAGTGTGTTTATGTTTTCTTCATTTGTCAGATTTTGTGTTTTTTAAAAATTTGAATGGCGTATATGCAAATGTAGTTGATGATTAATGTATTGCACTCAGTGACATCACCAGGGTCTGCCTATTGTAACTTCACCTGGGACCACATACTGTGACATCACAAGAGGTCACCCTGCAGTCTGAGGCTGGGGCCTTAAAATTTCAGACCTGAGACATTCCTGATGTGGCAACCCTACTTGATGAAACCCCATTCTCATTGTGGGAATAAGGAATATCCTGGGCTCACATTGTTTTAAGGAGAGAAGTAACATTGTTTGGCAGCCATTGCCATCAAAACAAACCAGTTACAAGTAACATGTTGTTGTTCCTGATGTTATATTTACTTATTTATATCCCATCCACCCCACCCCAAATTGGAACTCACAGCAGCTTAATTTTTTTTTAAAAATAGTACAATTAAAAACATACAAAGGTGAGCAGCATACAAAAGTGAGCAACATGTATTAAACACATTACTTCCAAACTCTGGACTGGTTTTTCTCCCTTGTCTGTTTTTAACAATTTCTTTTGGGCAGAAACTAACTCCTTTAGGAATTTGTTTCCTAAAAAAATAAATCTGCAAAACTTGGTGATCTTCCAGATGTGCTGAATCTCCACCTTGTTGTCTTTCTCTTGTTTCTTAATGGCCTTGCTTTGGCTCTATAGTTATTCTGCATTTGAATTCATAATTTATACATAAGGAGACAGTTTGATTGCAGAGAATCACGCTCAGCATGAAAATCCTTCCTCTAATTAGGTTGACTAGGAAGTGTGATGGATCAGAACTCTATGATCACTCAGTGTCTTCCTTTCATTATAACCAAAACAGATATCTATTCTTATGGGCTTTAGTCTGTATGGGTCCACACACATGGGTATGTATGCAGAAAATACAATGAAATATGTGAAAGTCTCATGCAGAGATATTAGAATAAGATATCAATAGCAGTCTCAGGCAATTGAGGAGGATGTGAAATAGTTTGGTTCCAAAAGATTCCCTCCCCCTTTATTTAGGATGACTCCTTACTCCTGCAGTGTTTGAGTCAACATAAATTTTCCCTGAGCAGAAGCAAACTGTACACTGTAGGTAGTATGATTGGATGACTCAGAAATCAATAATGAGAATGGTGCTTCAAAAGGAAGCTAATAAACGAATCTCAAATCTGATCTATAATATTGCTAGCCTGAAGTGAAGATAAGAACATTACTCCTTCATCCCCCTCTCTCCCAAAATCCCCAAACACTGCTTGGAAGATCCACTTTCCCTGCCTGGTTTGGAATGTATTCATTTGCAAGGTACAGAGTAAACAGACAATGCAGGGCTGAGTGTATATAAAACTTATCAAGATAGATTGACGTAGAAGCAGTCTCTAAATCTTCAACCTCCTAACAATGAGAAAGTGCAGGGAAGATTTATTCCCTTAATATTAGGTATCAAAGACATCATAACAAAATCTGGCAATGAAAAACTGTTCCTGACCTGGTGAAAACAGAGGTGTGAGAGATGCCATCCTAGAGATCTGATGAAGAACCAGGAGGAGAAGGCAAATGACAAATGGCCACATGCAATCAAACTCTCAAACAGGGCATTTATCCTTATTTGTTTTGAATGATTCACAACACAGTGTCAGGCTTTTCTCAAGTTGCTGCTGTTTTGCTAACCACCATGTACTACCATGGGACATTTTAGTCCTCCAGAGTCATGTTTTGTTGCAGAATGTACACATAATGACACCTATAGTATAGATCATCATATGACAGTATCATCTCCATATTTGTAAATAAGGTCCCCAGGTACGGATGTAAATTGCTGTCATCATTCTTTTTATCCTGTCCCCCCTGTCCATCAGCATTGTCAAGCTGGCACAAATTTTATTGTTTTTATTGTACTGTGCTGTTTTTTAAATTATGTTTGTATTATGTATGCCTTTGGGCTGTACACCGCCCTGATTCTAAGAAGGGGGTTATAAATAAATATTATATTATTATATTATATTATTATTATATTATTATTATTATCCCTGAAGAAGGGGGGGATATATTTACTGTCACCCCCATATCTAAAGTGTGGACATACATTAAAAATGTTCATTGCATTTAACACAGGGTAGAGCTCACCCATTCTAATGGGAGGGGGTGAATTTCATTTGAATTTTGGTATTCTGAATGGTTTTATTTTTGTGTGTATGTTTTAGTCTATACTGAGCAGTTAAACAGCAAGATTGTAGTTGAGTCTGTCACTTGCATGGGTCTAGCTTTGTTGTTGGATTTCTCATTTATGGTGACCCTAGTGGAAACCTATCACAGAGTTTTCTTGGCAAGATTTGTTCAGAAGGGGGTTTGCCTTTGCCTTCCTCTGAGGTAATGGGTTTCTATGGGCTGGTTTCTGTGGGTTGGTACACAGACTTCACAAGAACCGTAGGAGAAGGCAAAAGGAGCAGGGAGTTAACAAATCAAGGGAAGAATGACAAGGGTGAGAGTCAAGGAGGTCTGAGAACAGGAAGTCAGGAGTTCTGAGAACAGTGACCACAAGCCCTTTCATGCCAAACAATTACACACTATATTCCATTCAACTGCCTTGGCAACATCCTATGGGATCCTGAGGATGGTAGTGTGGTGATGCACTTGAGTTCTCTGGCTGAGAATTGTAAATTCTCTTCCATAAAATTACTGAATTCTCTTCCATAAACTGCAAATTCCAGGATTCCCTAAGATGATGCATTGCCAGTGGAATAATAACATTATAATTGCATAGTGTAAAAGGGCTTCAGGCTAGTGAAGACATATGTTGAATATAGCCACCAGCATGTTTATACTGTCATTGTATGCAGCCATTCTCACAGACAGTTGTCTGTGATGTGGCTGGATTGTTGCTGCTTCATTCTTTGAGGAAGCCATGTGCTTCACCTCAGCTCTTCAGATGTCATATGTCCCATGGGCTTTGTTACCTCTGTGCTTCAGAGTCTGTCTCTGCTCTCTGCTCTTCTGGGGAAGATGTAAGACCCAACCTGAACCAGGAGAGGTTCTAGAAGGCTGACAGCTGGGGCTTTGGTTCAGACTTCAGTGCAGTGCTTCTGATGTAAAGTAACATAATATAACCAATGCTTTTGGGACACAGGGGAGAAGCTATGTTACAATGAAGCATTAGGTTTTGATCATCAGTAGATTGACCCTATTTGGAGGGCAATAATCCACAACACAAGAAATCTATATTTTATTTTGTTATTTTATCTGATTTTGTTCTACGTTTGTTCCTGGCTTTGCATTGTCTGGCTTGCAATGCCTGGCCTTGGATATTTCAGTGGAACACTTGGTTCTGCACACATAGGGCACTTTACACCTCAGAATTTGTTGGAATTCTCACTGGAGACTGCAAATGGCTCACTGCTCACACAAAGCAAGTTGGTTCATCCTAGTGGATGATGATTTAATTATTAAACATCTTGGGTGTTGATAAGACCCTGAAACTAACTTGAAGCAGCCACAAAAAGTGAGCAAACAAGCAAACAGAAAACAAATGAATACAATTTTTGATTTTTGCAACAATTGCATCATTAATTGTCAATGTATACAGAGGCTAAGAATGGGCTTTATGCAAATACAGACTGAGTCTCCCTTATCCAAATTGTTTAGGATCAGAAGTGCTTTGGATTTCAGAGTTTTTCTGAATTTTGGATATTTGGATATACATAATGAGAAAACCTGGAGATGGGACTCAAGCCTTAACATGAAATTCATGTATGTTTCATATACCTCTTATATACATAGCCTTTATAAACAATATTTTTAATAATTTTGTGCATGAAACAAAGAAGATTATCAGATGGGGATATCCTATCCTTGTCCCATCCTTTTCCTGTCCTTATAGCATGATTGCAAAAAGATTTTCATGTGATGTTGCTCTTATCCCATCAGTGTCCCATCATTAAACTGCAATTGACTACAATTGCACGAAAGACTTTCACATTGTGCTTATCCTGTTGTTGTCCTGTCATTGAAGTGGAATTGTCCCATCCTTGCCCTTCATTATGTATTAACGAAAGAACATGTTAATGCAGTTTCACTTCACTGACAGTTTAATGACAGAATCAGTGTGAATGTGTGAATGTCTTTCACGCGATCTCTGTCACGGACAGGATAAGGACAGGATTCATTCCCTTCTCCCATCTTTTAATTTCCAAAGTTTGTGTTTATTGGACTATCAGAAAGCAAGGGTTTCAGTATCTCAGCCACCCATGTAGACAATGTTGAATTTCAGAATATTTTGGGTTTTGGAATTCTCAACCTGTACTTAGAAAAGCACCAGATGAGGTGAATCATCTTGTATCTAAACAGTTTGTTTTAGGTGAAACCAGAGATAGAAATAGCCATGTATGCTTTAAAATTTCTTTCCCTGTACATTATTGTGGTTAGTTACACACAGACACAGATATGCAGACACATTGCCTGGAGGGAGAAATAAGGTGTTTTGTGAGACACTCACCAAACAAACAAGCAAAGGAATATTTGTCCACATCTTAAGCAATAATCTTAAAGCAAGAAGGAGGATGAGGATAATAATAATAATAATAATAATAATAATAATAATAATAATAATAAGATAAAAATGACAGAAACATTCATCTGTGTGGAATTAAAGAGGGGAATGAAAACACAAAATCCAATGGTTATGGAGGAAAACAACCTTTGTTTTTTCATGGAAGGGGTATGCCTCCAGGTTGTGTGCACCTTGCTACTCTGTTGTAAAAGGTGTTGGTTATTTGGCATTAGGTCCAGTGGTAAAAAGTTGATCATCCTTACTGTGGTTATTTAAAATTAAATGAGTTCTAGTTGGAGGTCATCAAATATGTCCCATGGATTCTCACATCTGTATGCAAGAGGGAGATAACTATAGATCTTGCCATGTTGTTTGCCTTTCTATTTTTTATAGTGGAGAATAAGTAATATGTTAATTCAGCCTTGGATCACTGTGCCTATAGTAGCAGCTCTTGGTGGACATTCATGGTACAGTCACAGAATCAAAAGAGAGCACTATATTATAGGTCTTACATGCATATCCTGGCCCAGTGCCTTTCTGATGGTATACAGGCTGCATATTGAAACATTATCCTGATCTAATGACTTCATTACAAGGAAAAGAACTGGGAAGCTTTCACCTTAATTTAAATAGATTTATTTCTTTTGAAGTGACTCCAAATGTATGTAACTGGTAGAAGCACCAGTCTCTTTAATGAGCTTGTAGGGATCCTGTGCTTTGCAAATGACTGATCCTCTCTTGCCACTGAGGATTTTGTTGTTTGATTTATCAACATGGATGCTGTTGAAAAATGCAAGAGATGGCAAAGCACTCGAGGGCATGTTTTGCTTGCAGATCCAGATCAAGCAAGTTTGAAAATGCTGATAAACATTGAGAGGTCAAAAGGAAGGTGTGTAAATCAGCAAAATGTTCAGGAAGTTAAGGAACTGAGAAAGAAAAGCAGTATTTAAACGTGAAAATAAAAAGGCTGGTGGAATACCAGGGAAGGACATTACTGTCTTCATGGCAAAAGTGCTTCAGATGTAGAAGACTTTTGCATATGAATACACACACACACACACACACACACACACACACACAGAGAGAGAGAGAGAGAGAGAGAGAGAGAGAGAGAGAGAGAGAGAGAGAGATTTTGTTTTTGTTTCCTGTCACTGAGTCATGACATCTATTTAGTATAAATCACATGTTCCAGTCTATTGAAAAGACCAATCTTTGTTGTAAAATTTTAGTCATCAATCAATTCAGTAATTATTCTCCTGAAAATGATTCTCTGTAGATCTTTTAGAAATGTTTTGAAAAGTGGGAAGCCTCTATGGAGTAGAAGTGCGTTATTTGAAACATTGATTTGCTGAGTCTGTATTGCCCCCCCCACTTTTTTCATTCCTGGCTGAAGAGATGTCAAGTTAATTCACTCACCTAATATACCAACACATTGGGAGAATGACATTAAGGAGACATAAGTCTGGCTAGGTTAAAGTTAGCAGTGAGTTCCCTTGTGCACCATCCTATTTAAATCTAGCTTTGTATGGCAAAATCAGATCAGGAAATCAATAGAATAAATTAAATTTAAAATTACACTTCAACATAGGAAACTATTGCAACTTGAATTCAAGTTGTAAGTTGGATAGGTTATACTGGCAATTGGTGGTCTCAGCAGATTGTGTGTGTGTGTTGAAGGGCAATATCAGTATTTGATCATGAGATCAAAGTAAGGTAGAGCTATGCTGAACGAAAACAATCTTCAGCTAAGGACAATTTTAGAAGTTATGCTCTTAGCAATCTCTAGTAAAAGCAGAGTTAGCATTTATAGAACACTCTGACCCTACCATTGACCAATTGGTGTCTTCTACTAATAACAATGATATGCTGAAAAGTAAGGAAAAGTTCCAATATTAATAATTTTCACTTAGTGTTTACTTAGTAAGCTTCCATTATGGCTTAATGACTGATGTTTAATGTTGGCTAATATATATCAGTATCCTCCTATAACTTGCTTTATGTTATTATCTGTTGTTCCAATTGACAGTTAGTTAGTGTTATATATCTATATATATATATATATATATATATATCCTCCTGAGCATCCCCTTCCACAGAGGGAAGCCAAACTACCTGCTTATTTCACTAGTTGGTGATGAAACAAGTGGAATGGTGACTAGGATGGTGGAAAACATGGAGCATGTTTGATTGAGCCTTAGCTACTGACCATAGAAATTCCTACTCTGTGGTGCTTTTCTCTGCCAGCATTGCACCCAGTGGCATCACTAGGGTTGGTGTCACCTAGTGCAGTAACTCATGGTGTCAACCCCACTTGAGCTCCTCACATACCATACAATGCAGAATCCTTAGTTATGTTTTTTTTGTACTAATGTTACTCATAAATCATAATTCCCATATATCACTGAATGTAATGGCAAGACTTTTGACAGAAACAACCAGGAAAAGCAAAATTATACCTTTAAATTAAAATATCATACACACTGCCTAAATATATTTACATGTACATTGTTTGATGCAGTTAAAGTGAAAATTTGGTAAGATGTGAAGTTCTTAAAGAAAAATTTAAAACAATATATTTTTTAAAAAAACCCTGGGGCCTCTCCCAACTGAGCCTCACCCCACTCACAGCATCCCTTCAGCATTTTAAATGGATGCAGGTGAACACTACAGCCAATTTCTGCCAAAAGGCAGATGTTTGGGAAGCAGTGGTGCCACCCCTCCTTAGAGCATCACCGGGTGTATCCTGTATCACCCACCCCTAATAACAACCATAATTGCACCTGTTGAGAGTCATGAAATACAGCTCTTTCAAATAGGTCAACAGACTATTACATTCTAGCCCACAAGAGGAAAATGTAGATTTTTTTAGCACTTCATTGGTAACAATTTGTGTGACACCTTGCACATAAAACCATCACCATAGATTCCTAGGGGAGATGAATTGTCTAACATCAAGGCCTGTTTATGGAAGACAGACATTTCGTCATTTTGATGAATATCCTGCACCAGGAATCAGAGAGGGTACAAATGTGTCTTTCGGTTCTGCTGGACTTCTCGACAGCTTTCAGTATCATCCATCATGATTTTCTTCACTGGGGATGGAACCTAGTAACCCTTTTTTTCCCAGTGGTTCTGGTCCTTCCTGGAAGACAGGTCCTGAAGATAGTGCTAGAGATTCCCACTTGACACCCTGGCCACTGGTCCTTAGCATCACCCAGAATCCTGCTCCCCCCATGCTATTTAACATATAGAGTTGACATTTATTATCCATGGATTCTGCCTCCATGGATTCAATCGGCCACAGCTTGAAAATATTACCCCCCACCCCAGGCAAACCTTGATTTTATCATTTTATCTAAGGAACACTATTTTACTACACCATTGCATATATATAATGGGACTTGAACACCCACAGATTTTACCAGCCATGGGAAGGGGTAGACCTGGAACTAAACTCCAGTGGATACCAGGGGGCCACTATATGTGAAGCCATGAGGTCATCTGGAGATGTGGGGTTAAATGCCACTGATACACTGATAACAGCTATTAGTTCTAAACCAATATCTACTGCCAGTAATGGTGTTATCCACAGTGTCATCTGGTTTGATTGCAGTCATTCCTACTGAACATAGTAGCCTTAATCAGACCTTTGCTTGATCTAGCCCTTTTCTTTACAATTTCAGCCAGATTCCTTCCTAGCCCTAAAATCAAATACTGGGCATTGAACCTAGGACTATGTGCTTTACCATCAAGTTATAACCTTGCACTTAACAGATCTCAGTATAGATTCATCTATTCATTTAGAATCTAAACTTCTTTCAAGTTCTCCGGTGCTAATTATTCCAAAGTACAATTGGAATCCCTTCAACTAATTGGTTTAACCTCCACCCTTACATCCACATGTTGTATTATTCTTCAACATTTATTCCAGCCATGTTAAATTATTCTTGTAATTATCTCAGGCACACACTAGGAAAAAATGATATTTTACTCATCCAGGCCATCTGATACCACATTTGCCATCATTTTACTTTCCCCTTAGGCACTGCGCAGAACATGGGCATTTCAGGAATTCTCGGCAGACAAAAAGGAAATGGAGGAGTTCGTCTAAATGATATTTTGAAATATAGGTTAGTGGAGCCTTTAGGCATTCTGTAAAACTGGAGGAAGAGACTATATCTTCCCATTTTGGTGAAACTTTAATTCATACAGCTTCTACAAGAAAAGAAAATGCTCTTGAATACTTGTGGCACAACTGTGTGCTTGTTCTTAGTTAAAGTAATCTCATTTAAAATCACTTATTTGGGAAGTCTAACATTTTCAGCTCTGTTGGGCTTTCTCATTTCTGCTGCTTTGGTAATCTGTGGTTGAGATCTGAGTATATTTATTCATTGCTTCTTGTCTGAGACTGCAGTTTTAAAACAGAATGAAGTAACAGAATAATTTAGATGTGTTTTTTGCTCTGGTATTTATTTCCCCCAGAGCTTGGAAAAGCTGTGGATTTTTATTGCAAGCCCCCCCCCCCCCTCCAAGTCATGGAATCCAAAACAGATAAGTGTGATGTTTTTGGAAATATATGGGACTTTTCAATCTACTTTCTTTTTGCTATCCATTAAAGTCACTATGCAAAATGTGCAGAAGCTGACTTTTATAAAAATAAAATTATAGCA
>NC_056524.1:84749973-84824384 GCF_019175285.1 Sceloporus undulatus | reverse complement strand
TATATTGTGAAGCTCCTGCTGTAGTTCATTTCCTGTCACTTTTACACAAAGAGTACATGGCCAGGCCTACAGACTGTAGGATTATTTGGTATGTTTATTGTGTAGAGGTTCTTTTAGGGAAAAAAACTGTCTCAGGAAGTCTGTCTTGGGAGAGGACAGACAAAAGAGGACAGACAAAAGACACTGATGTATATTTGGTTAGAAGAGTCTTTAAAGGCTAGCTGTCATATGTGGGAGGTAAGCTAGCAACCATTACTGAGATCAGAGCCCATGGCAGCTCCCTTCCCAAACAAAGAAAAGAAAGACATTAACTAAATTCTTGAAGAAGTGTTGAAGTGATCTCAATGGATAAGAAGAAGCAAAATGCTTAAATATGTAGATCTAAGGAAAGACAGAAAGGGAAACATTTGGAGGACTATCTAACTCCCCATTGTTCCATAAATGCTGTTTATCCTTAATGTTGATGCCTTTTCCAATATAGACACAATATGGCATGACTGGGATTATTTCAAGCAGTAAGCTAATTACTCATTAATTTTCTGAAGGTTTGTCACTTCTCTGAGTGGTAGCAAATTTATAAACGTAGCCTTTTATAGGGTCATATTCTTTGTGAGGAGAAAGTTAGAGACTTGTATTAATGGGAGTTTCCATAAATACAAAGTGACAGGGCCATGCCACTTCAATGATGGGAGGATGGGATAAAGGTGACATTGTCTGAAAATCTTATCACGATCGCACCATAAGGTTGACTTCAGGATGGTATAATGACAGACACCATCTGAAAATCTTCACAAGATTGGGCCATAAGGAGGGGGTAAAGACGGGAGTGTTCCATCCTTTACGCTATGTGATACTCTCCTATGTGTCTGTGCATGTGTGTGTGTACTTTTCATTATGAAATCACTGCTCATCCCTGTTGGTACCAGCCTTGGTGTTATAACAATGGCTTAACCTGGCTCAAGTGAAGAGGTTGTGACTGGATTCTCTTTCTCTCTCTACACACACATACACACACACAAATGAAAAGTGATTAATTTCAGGCTTGGTTCCAAGTGACTGACACACCTCACACACCTGGAATCTGTTCCACTTGGTTTAATTTTAGAGGTTTTTCTTTCATGCATAAAACTACACTGTGTCTGATCCTTCTGATTGCTGGCTTTCTAGATTTTTTGCCTTTTTGACTTCCCACCTGCTGCCACTTAATTTTTTTAAGGTCTTAACATTAGACAAAGAGAAGAAATATGGCAGTGATGGCCAAGCAGCATCAATGAGTCCCCTGTTTATCAGTTTGGATGATAGACTGCAATCTGCTGCAAAGTTACCTGGAAGTAAGTCCCCCTGACCTCGATAGAGTTTATTTCTAAGTAGACATACCTAGGATTGCACTGACAATCTGTTGCTTTATTGACCAAAGATATTTGGATAGTTGCTTTCATTAACTTTTGGATAAGCTGCACTGTATAAATGGTGAGCTTCAGTCGAAGGAAACATCAACCAAGTATATCAGTAGCTCAGTCAGAGGCAATGATATAGGGCAGCTAAATGTAAATACTTTGAGTAGTAGGGGCACAGTCCACAACAAGAATAACCAAGTTCTACGTAAAATAAAGGTTTCATCCAATAATATTTGGGTGAACTTTGCTCACATAACAAAACGTGTATTTATTTTCTTGCAGCCTTGTATCATCTCTCCAAATCTGCTCTGTTGGGCCCTACAGTACTCCAGAGTAGATTTGGATGAGATGCAGGGGCCTTTACTGGAGAGGGACAATCTCTTCCACCAGTTTCCAGCCAGAGCCCCAATGATACATATGTTTAAGAAGGGAGTAAACATTAGCAAGGTTTCAGCTAACACCGTCCACAGTTCCAGACCAATGATTAGCTAAACTCCCTTACAGTTTACACTACAGTTGCTGTATTCTGGATGAAACTGAAAAGCTCCCCCACTATTTGTTTAGTTGTCCCTTGTAAAAGGAGATTAGAAGGGGAAAATAACTTGTGAGGATCTTACCTATTAAAAACAATTACCCTATCTACCAAAAAAAATATAGAATCTTGCTTTTTAATAAAGAATCTAGTATCACTAGAACAGCTTCAGTCCTTTAAATGACATTAAATATAGCCTGTCCAATTATTCTAAGACATTCCTCAAAATCTGATGTTTTACCATTCTTATGGTTTCATTTTATATATTTTGATATTTTCTCTTTACTGGTAAATTTAGTTGTATTTAAAATGGTGTTTGAAATTTTATGTTTTACACACACACACTTTGTTATTCACATTTGTATAATCTCTTTTAAACTAAATTGATTTAGTTTTGATAAATTAATTTATAAACTAAATTGAGGCTGTCATACTTTGGTCACATCATGGGAAGGCACGATTCATTAGAAAAGACAATGTTGCTGGGGAAAGTAGAGGGTAGTAGAAAGAGAGGAAGTTCACATGCCAGATGGATAGACTCAATCAGGGAGACCATGGGACTGAGCTTACAGGACCTGAGCAGAATAGTTGAGGACAAGGTGGCTTGGAGACATCTCATTCACAGGGTTGCCATGAGTTGAGTTCAGTTTGAAGGCAGCTAGCAACAACATAAAATCTTTGTTTTATATCATGATGATCTATGGTTATTAGGAATTATTAGGATTTTTCTTTCTGAGAACTCAAGGGGAGAGTTAGCTGCAGTGGCAAGAACAAGCTGCCAACTCTGTGCCATTTGTTTCTCGAATGTCTAATTCCTGGTGGGTGGTGGTAGTAGCTCAGGACCAAGGCACTCTTGGACGGATGGTTAGTCAGCCACCTATGCCACAGGCCCACCGACAGACAAATGGACTAAATATACAGTATTTACAGTGAAACATGTCTCCCTTTTAATCACTAGGGCTGCATTTACACTGCAGAAATAATGCAGTTTGGCATTGTTTTAACTGCCAAGGCTCAGTGCTATGGAATTCAGGGATTTTTAGTTCTTGGAGATATTTAGCTTTCTTTGTTACAAAGTTCTGCTGCCACAACAAAGTACAAATCCCAAAATTCCATAGGATGGAACCAAGGCAGTTAAAGCGGTGTCAAACTATATTATTTCTGCAGTATGACAGCAACCTAGGTGGTGCAACATAAAACGTATTTTACAACAAACATGACTGGATACAACCTTTCAGTACTTTAAGTAGTAACAACTTAGTAGTAACAACTTAATTACATGATGCGGTTTTCAGTCAGAGCTGCATGATTCATAATCATTAATAGATATGTATTTTCGAACTGCAGCTGTGAATGCTTGTGATTATGGGACAATTCTTTTTCTTTGGGAGAGTTTGTAATTGGCTCACAATTATTTTTATATCAAATTCATGTTTGAGACACATGTATATTCTTTAAACTGTTGTGAGAGAACTGTTGTGAACCATTGTGTTATTGGTTCTGACATATCATGGTCCATGTTTACAAAAACAGAGCCCCACATGGAGAAAACAACAGCTCTGGTCTCTATCAGGCACAGCATTTCCCACTCAGTAAGCAGTTGCTGCAGTTCCAAGAAGTTCCTTATGCAAGATGTAATAATTTCCTCCCTAGTCCTATTCCACAGATGAAAACAGAGCCAAATCATGGTAAGCATGGCTATGAACATACTCAGATTGAACTGAATTGTCTACGTGCTGAATTTTCTAATTAATAATCAAATATCTCAGTGTATTTTCCTCCTCCCTCTCCATATCTTTTCCTTTGGTACATTAAAAAGGATTGTAACCCTGTAGTTTTAAATACTCATGGGAATGTTTTATAAGTGAAAAACAGGATTTTAAAAGTTGTTGAATTAGTAAAACAACAGTGAATTGGTTTATTTAGTGAACTTTTAAATGACAGACCATTGCTGGTGTCATTTACAAATTAATTTACCCAAATATCCAGGATTTTTGTTTTCCCTGCAGCTAGACTCATGGGATTTGCTTTTGTAAAGGTCACATTTACATGGTACATGGCCTATATGAGGAATGTGATTATTTGTTCTGTAAAAATTGTATATCCATTTTAGAAAGTCCAAGATAGTCACAGCAAGGACCAAATGTACACAAACCAAATTCCATCACAGCAGCTACCTCTTCTGAGACCGTTCTGGGGGCATAGCCTGCCCAAGCATAAAACAGATATATAAGTTCATAATAGCCTTAATTCAAATTATATTAAGATTATTTTTCAAGGACTGGAGAAGTCACTTTGCAATGAAGTTCCACACTGCAGGCTCAATAAACTAGCATTTTACAGTATTATTACTGAATGTCAGCAGTTTTTTGCTGGGACTTAGTTATTCTGTCTTTTTAAAGACTGTACTGTAGGAGAAATGTTTATTTGTTTAGGGTGAAATTCAACCAGCACCCTTTTCTAATTGAAAGGATGCAGCCTTCCAATCACTCCATGCAACATCCAACTCTTCTACAGTGTTAGGGGGAAAACAGAGTAGAGGAAGTTCTCTTGGACCGGAACTTGTACATTAGATGTAACCGTTACCCTTGAATACATACACAGTACTGGGAAAGATGAACTATGAGTATGGCAGATTATAAAGCTACTCCTAAAATGCTAATTTAAGTGAGTTTTTCAGCAGTGCAACATTTCACAACCTCTAACAGCAGTGGTTATTATCAGCATCATTTCTAAAGGCCAACTTTGGGTCTCAGATTTGATCTTGAACTACTTCAGCTAAATAACAAATTACAATGTTAAGGGAAAGAGATCATTTTAGAGAGTCATCTTGTTGTTGCTGTTTCATAATTAACATTGATTGCCCCTTAATAAAAACATTTGCAAATAAATGACATTATTTAAATTCATTTCAGCTTTAAGCACCATGACTGGCTCTAATACGTTGTTATTTAAGAGGGCAGTTTCATGATCTAAAAGAACACTATGCTCCTGTTTATAGCTGTCTCTTAAGGTCTCCTTAGTTTCAAAGTCTAATGGATGCTGTAATCACCAAGGCCTGTAGAAACTCTGATGCAACGTTTACCCATGCACCAAACTTCTCATATATATTTTTAATGAGTTTAAAATCCATCCTTGCTGTCTCTGGCTTGAGATGATAGATGAATGCAATCTGTCCTCATAGTGTGGTGTAGATACTTATTTTGTTATTTTTGTTCTCCTTACATATTTTGGCACCACTATTTAATATCCTCAGAGGAATTATGCCATTCCAGGTAGTAGCCATCACATTTATCACAGAGCAAACTACTTCATTCAAGAAACCCTGACTCTATCTGCAGCACCAAATCTTCATATCTTGATGCATTTTGTCTTCCCGCTCTTTTGTGCTTCTCCCATAATTGCTCTTCTGTGAAATAGAGCCATCTATTCTATGCAGCAGTCCTAGAGAGGAAAGTGCTGTGATATACTTATAACTTTGTTTTATGGCTTTATTTGCTTCAGAAGTGGCTTCCTTCTCTTTTTAATCTACTTTCAGAGTGCAATTTGGATCATCGATTTAAAATATTTTATTAAGTAGCATTTCTTAAAGCTTTCTTTTCTCTCTCTCTCTCAAAGTAAACGGTGAAAAATTTAGAAATACAACGCGCTATGCATGCTAAGGAAAGGCAGAGAGGAAGTATGTTCATTTCTTCTAGCAGCCATTACAAGCTGTAGAGGAACAAATCACATGAAAATCAATGTTTTGGCTTGGGAAGACATTCCACACCATTCAGAAGTCTTTTTTCTTCTTCATATCCATGACTTATACCTTCATTTTCCATCATTAGATTTCTTATTACACTTTCAGTGAAGCCTTGAAGGTGAATCTCTGTTCTTTCTCCAGGGTGATTATGCTTTGTCCCCTTGGCCAGAATGGAGACCGCTTGAGGAATGTGAAGTAGCCAGTCAATCAGAAGGAGGCATGTGTGCCATTCCTTGACCACTTTGGAGCTATAGAAGAGTCACTTAAACTAAGGGTGCATCTACACTGAAGAAATAATGCAGCTTGACTCACTTTAACGGCCATGGCTCCATCCTACAAAATCCTAGGATTTGTAGTTTAGTGAGGCACCAGCACTCTTTGGCAGAGAAGGTTAACAACCTTGTAAATCTACAAATTCCATGATTCCATAGGATGAACCTACATCTTAAAGTGGTGTCAAAACTGCATTATTTTTACAGTATAAATGCACCCTAACTGATATTACCAGTAGACCTAAGGGGGTGTGGAGAGGGAGGAGAGCTTACAAACACTACTGTTTGGAATGCAGTTCCCAGAATGTCCCATCCAGAATCTCTGGCAGTTATACGCCAACAAACTAACATTTTAAAGCTCTGGGAAGGAGATACCCTTGGATCCTAAATACTTCTTAGTACATAGGCTCTTCTTTTAAAGTGAAGAAGCAATATCTCATGCCTGCATTCTTCTGTGGGCGGACAATTAAGATTGCTCCTACTGTCACTACAGCTCAGTAGTTCCTATGGCAGTCTGAACAGAAACATGCCCGAATACTCTTTTTGCATGAGTTACCAATCCTTCATGAGAGGATTTTTGACATGTACAAGAATGTTATTTCAGCAAAATGGGACATTGTTTTCTCTGTCAAATTACTGATAAAAGTTAAAGAAGAAACTGCAAAAATAGAATTATTGTTGAATTTTCAGAAAACAAAAATAATGACCACAGATGATCTGCATAAGTTTAAAGTGGATGGTGATAACATTGAAATAAAGGATGTGTATAGAATGTGTTGGACATCATATGGACTGCTAGCATGAGAATCAGAGTTTGGAATGTGTGTTGTCTGAACAGGACAATGCTGGAATGGGGGAGGGACTTTTGGCCTAGGCAGACAAGGCCTCAGTCTTAGAACGGCAACTATTAATGAACCAGTCAAGGTCCTCAGATGTAGTAATATAAGTCAGAATCACCTATTCCACAATATTTTCAGTTTCTATATCTGACTGTGAAAACTGGACAGTGAATAAAACTGTCAGGAAGAGAATTTCAGAACCAAATGTGGTGATGGGCTGGAGGGGATATATATATATATATATATATATATATATATATATACACACACCCTTGGTTGCCAAAAAGACAAATGAATGGTCTTAGAGGAAATCAAGATGAATTCCCCCTAGAAATCAAAATTAAATGGTGGTTTTCATACCTGGATACACCATATGAAACATGTCTCACTGGAAAAGGCAATAATGCTTGGCAAAGTGGAAGGTAGTAGGAAAAATGGAAGACCACATTACAAGTGGATTGATTTAGTTAAGGAAGCCACTGCCCTATGCTTGTAAGACCTTATCAGGGCTGTCAATAACAGGGTCTCTTAGAGGTCTCTCATTCATAGGGTCACCATGAGTCGAAGCCAACTTGACAGCAATTAACATTAAATAGGGCTTTCCCCAGGGACTCTCAGATGTAGCTGGATTACAGTGCCTATCAGTACTAGCCAAAACAGCCAGGGGTCTGGAATACTGAGCGTTATGGTCCAACAGTGTCTAGAAGGCCATAGGATTCACATTCATAACCTAGTCCCAGGTGAAAGTGTACACAGGTTCATAGTGTGCATTCTATTTGCTTCAATGAGAAAGAGTAAAAGTATTTCTTCATGATGAGAGATGAATATTTAAAGTGCATAAAGTGAAACACTCATTGTGGATTATACCCATTATTGAAAAGGAAGCAAACATTCCTTTTAAAGGATGAGATGTCATGCAGATGCGTGTACTGTTTTGCATGCTTAATTATTAGTCCTAAATCCAATTGCTAGTTTCAATTAAGAGTAGACCAATTGAATCAATGGGACTTCTTTAAATGCTGACTTACACTTCAGCAACTGATTCCTTCGATGTATTCTAGTTAAGAATAAATAGCAATTGGGTTTAGGCCATAGATTTTAAAATACATTGTAATATATACCCTGCTGTACTGTGTCTTTCTCAAGGGGCATATCACTGGCTAACAATAAAACAAATAAGCACCACATATGGCAATAGGACAGTAGCATTTATAAAACTGTAAAATGTAACATGAAAAATAGATGAAATATAAAAGTCCCTTAAAGCACAAATAATCCATTATTAATGTTTTGTAGTTAAAATCTTTGTGAATAGGAAATAATGCAGATGCAGAGATACTTCAATAAGAATTGAAAAAGAAACCAGTGGTCATACTGTTAAATCTCTACTCTATAAAGGAAATGGCTAGCACAGTCATCAGTAAAGTCTGTCTAGCCTTTGCACTCCACAGAGTTCAAGGTGGTAATCAGGTCACTCTGTACATGTTGTTGGACTGCAGCTCATCCTTGGTCATGCTGATTGGCACATCTGCCACAATTTTTTGCTGAACGTTTTTCAATAGCTCTTTGGCTTCATGGTACTGTTTGTTTAGATAGGGACTGAATCTGCACTGCAGAAATAATACAGTTTGACACTGCTTTAATTGTCATGGCTCAATGTTATAAAATTCTGGGATTTGTAGTTTTGTGGGACATTTAGCCTTCCCTGTCTCTCCTTTTTGAAATAAAGGAAGAGGCGCAAAGAAATAAAGCCATAACAATAAAGAAAGCAAATGATTTTACTGAGCTGTCCAACTTTGCCCAACTAGTTCTAGCTGTAAGAGAACTATGTTCATTCACAAGGGAGATGAAGTTGATATTCTCATTCAGACCTGTCTGTTAAAAAGGATTTTCTCACACAAGTCTTGAAAAGTTGAATTAGAGCAGAATATTAGTTTCTGTGGCCATATCTTATCACAAGATGCTTTGTTTGGCCAGTAGCTGGCCTGTAGTCAATATGTTGCTAGAATGCTCCATTGATGTGCGAAACCCATTAATGACTCCCGATCATGTTGCTTTTCATGTGTAAAAGTTCCTCCTGAAGCAGTTCCAATATGCAGGCACATTATGCAAGTGGGTATGATTATGTTTCTCTACCCCCTCCTCCTCCCTCTTGCTATTTCCGAGCAAGCTGTTTTTCTTTTCTTTTTTCCCCTACTTCCTTCCTTCCTTTCTTTTCTTCTCTCTCTCTCTCTCTCCTTCTTTCTTAATGGATTGCCATGATTGTGAGTAAATAAAAAGGAATTCAGATCAAAAGGCATGCTGGGAAGGGTTTGGGGCAGGGAGATGGGGCTTTTAATTACGTAACCTGGTGCCTGGGGAATTCTAATTAGCTCAATTAATATGGCTGGGTTACGGCAGCCCAGAATGCAACCCAACTTATATCTTTATTCAGATCACACACAAGCATTCACTCACACATGCTCACAAGAATTCAGGAATAAAGGAGTTAGGGTTGGAATAGACAAGAGGCTTTTTAACGGTGATATTTACCAAAGATGTCATGGTCCTGGATGATCCAACTGAAGCATTGGACTTCACCATGCAGTGGGATGGGGATTGGCTAGGAGTCAAAGCTAAGTCAAAATGCAGAGTGACATGGAGTCACCATGGATTATTGATCAGCACATAGAACGAAGGCATTTTGGATCCTTATATAGGCCAAAAACAGCCTTAGGCAAAGGTTGTTTACTACACTTCAAAGATGCCAAATTTGCATGGTAAAGATCACTTGATACAGATAGAATGTGGAGGTGGCAATGGGTCTTCTCCAGCTAGGACAGAAAACATCCTGGGCCATAAATTATCTAGCCTTCCTGCCATGGTGAACGTGTGAATCCCTTCCTAATTGTGACTCCTAAATTAGCTGATTGATTTCTATTTCAAGCACGGCGTATGTGGGTCCATGGTGGCTCAAACTACAGTTCCGTCTAGGGCTATGGAAGAAAAACATGCAAATCCAAAATTGAGGAAGACGTCCACTACTCGTAACACTATGGAGGCAAGAAAGAAGCTGGGCAGATTAGCACCATGGTGATTTTGAAGAGCTATTAAATTATGACTGTCCCTAAACTGGTATGTTTGCATTTCCTACACTAATGTAATTGTGGTGCCTCATGAGCCTGATATGATCAAGTCCTATGACAAGTGCTTACTTAAAATAAGGAATTATAAATCAGTCAGCCACAGGGTTTTGCTGTGCCACTTAGAATTTCTCCGCAGGAAATGCATTCCACAATTATCAGTATCCCATTAAAAGCTAGCACTGCCAAGGAGTGAGAGGTTTGATAACTACAACTTTCACCCTATGCATATAATTAAATATCAAAGTCAGAATCATCCATGTCAGTTTCTACATATGGGTGTAAAAGTTGGACAATGAAGAAAGCTGACAGGAAGAAAATCAACTCATTTAAAAGGAGTACTAGTGAAGAGTTCTATGGTCAACACACACTGTCAATAATGACAATAGCAAATCAATACTAAAATTGCATATAGACAGCATGAGTAACTGAAGTTTTTGTACTTTGGAAAGATGATGAGATGGCATCACCTATTGGAAAAAATGATGATTCTCAGTAAACTTGAAAGAAGCAAGAAAGAACAAAGGAAAACTGCATGACAGCTGGATTGATTCTATTAGGGAAATCATAGTCCTGAGTTTGCAAGACCTGAACAGCGCAGTTGACCTCACTCATGATGTTGGTATAAGCTGAAGTCAACTTGATGGAAACAACAATAATTGCCACTCTGTGTTCTCTGCTTCTGCAAAAGTTACAAGTAGAGACATCAAGCTTTCTGAAGTTGACAAGTTTGAGAAATGGAACTGCAGCAAAACTAGATGATAGTAGTAAAAGAAAGGATAACCAAGAAGAAGAAAAATACAGAGCCCAATGTTTGCTTCCATGCAGGGAGGAGGAAATAACATGCCATAACCTTCAAAAAGCTAAAGTTTGCTTGCAGGTAGGGATAATTAGGGTTACACAAACAGCGAATGTGGAGTATCTTGTCCTGTCACATATGCATATGAAGAGGCTTTTGTAGCAGAGCACCATGAGTGCACTGTTTTTCTCTGTTAGTGCTATGTCACATTTAGGTCTAGCCTGAATGAATGGGGATCTGCCAAGTTAAGCACAGCCCACCAGCAATGTGTTGTAGTTTGTTAGGTACTTGACTCCCAGAACTTGGGAGATAAGGTTGCCATATTGTACTGCCTCAAATACAGGCATCTAATTTGCATACAGTGCAAATTAATCAAATTCTAATTATTCAAATCAGGGAATTAATTGTTGTGGGGTTTGCTTTAATCTTTATGGCATTGTGGCATCTATGGTCCAGTACACACAGTGTTACTTATCTGTGTCTGAAAAATATGATCTCTCTTGGTATCTGGAGGTCAGTATTTCAACTATTTAATCAGGAAACTTAAGCAAACCTGATGGTGAAGTTCATCAGGTGTGCTGGCTACAAGATTTGACCAGGAGAGGCTTTTCCCAGCTATCCCTTCATCTCCTAGGCCAGAGACTAAAAATGTTTGCATTTTAGGACATACCCATGTTCAACTGGACAGAGATGGTGTACAGATCTGGCTGTCTCCTAACATCCCATCTCTCATTCTTCACACTTGAATGCTGCATCTCGTGTCCCCTTTACTCCTTCACACACCTTGTGAAACTACATGTTCCCTCTCTTACCTAGCCCCTCATTATGCCTGCCTGTTTTGCTCCTTCTACTCTGCTACTGCAACTCTCACTATTCCTACTCTTGTTTTCTTTCCTTCCTTCTTCCCTCCTACTCATTCTGATTCATCTCCTGCCTTCACAATACTCCCCTAACTTGTTCCTTGCACTCCCTCACTCACACTGCTCACTCTCCCATCTTTTCTGCTATCTTCCTTGCCTCACCTCATGCTCTCACAATGTGATCCCCCCTTCGTTTTTGCAATCCATTGTTTGCAACACTTGTTCTCCTGTCTCTCTGAATCCCTTCCTTGCTTTTCTTTACATCCTCGCAGTGTCCTCCATTCTCACCATTCTCACCACTTGCTCTCCCATCTCTCCCACACTCTTCCTTCCCTCATCTCATGCCTTTTTGCATGCTGCCACTCTCACTGCTTGCATTCCCTTTCCTCTTGCCTGATATTTCCAGGTGGACTTGTTTCTTGCAAAATAATTTGATTGCAGAGTGCTTTCATATTTTGCCCCATATTTCAGCATCTACAAAGAGTAAAGGTTTACTTTAAAATTGAAAGTTTGGAATCTGGGCCATGGACACTGGGTGCCATTCCTAAAATCTGGATAAAGCCCAGCCAAGCCAGGCATATTGCAACACTATCAGAAGGAAACACATTATAAATAACAACTCATTGACCTACTTTGAACAATCATTGTATATTATTATTTCTTACTTATTTTTTGCTATACACATCTTGAAATGTAAAAATAACAATACAGTTTTGCTTCTTCACCTTACACCCCCAGCTATATAAAGTATTCTGGATTTTAGGCCTAAAATGTCCTTGAAATACTTTTTAAAAAATCTGTTCAATATGAAATGCAGAATGGATGCAGAGAGAGAGAAAAAAAGGCATCAGCTAAAAAGGGCACCATATGCTAATAGGCAAATGTGAATCCTTATCAAGAGCTGTTTTTCCAAATGACGAAGAAAAATCACTTCCCCCTTTTCTAAAGGACTCATAATGATTTTAAGACATAAAATAAATGCAGCATCTTGCACATTAAACAATCGTTAATGCTTCTCATGGGCAGCCTTTTGCTGTTGCACTGACTTAAAGCTGTAATGTATCTGGATTTTATGAATTAATGCTATTTGAAGCTTGAACTTTTATGTCCCTGCATATTGATTGAGCAGAGCTACTTCTGGCTAGCAACCAGCAAACTATCCAGTGCTTCCCCAGCCACTGGTATTTTCATATTAAAGCATAAAAATAAATCAGCATATTTAATAATAATAATAATAATAATAATAATAATAATAATAATAATAATAATAATAATAATACTAGTATGGGCTATTCATATCAGGTTATGCTTCTAATTGAATCACCTGTTCTGAATGTAGAAGGTGCCATTTTTAATTTCCTACCATCTACAACTTAAAGGTTCAAAATCTTGGATAAGCTAGCATAGAAAATTCTGGACTTCACAGTTTCTTTCAAAGTAAGGAAGCCTATACAGTCCACCTTCCAGTAACATGTTGCAAAAAAGAAAAAGAAATAAAAAATAATAAAAAAAACAACAAATTAGTCCACAAACAATAATACCTGTTAGTGAACAGCTCAATACAACTTCGACTGTCATGAGTAGCTGCTACACCATTTTGAGATTTAGTAAGGTATGTAGAATTGTCTGCCCAATTGCTGTAGTGAACTCCCTATGAATCATAGCAGAGTCCCTTAGCAAACTACAACTCGCAGGTTTCCATAGGGTGGAGCCATTACAGTTAAAGTGACATTGGGCTGTTGTAAGTGTAGTGCATACCCTATTTTAAGATGGTGGGGACTCAAGGCAGGGTCTTTTTCCATAGAAGATCCCTGATTATGGAACTCTGTCTCTAGGGAAGTTGCAATGATACCTTCCTTACTGTGTATAAGCAGTGGAGATTACTCCATTCTGTTCAGCTTTTAATTGTGTTTTTATGTCCAATTTTAATGTTGCTCTCTGTTTTTATGTTAATTTTACAATATTGAATATTTTTATATTATCTTATGTTCTTCCCACCTCTAGATTTTATAGTGTCTTGAGTGTCATCATTATTTTATTTTATTTTTATTAACCCAACTGCTTATTTAGAGGGGATGCAGTGAATCAAGTGGTTAAGACACTGATTCAGTTGGTTGCAAGATCGGCAGGTTGGCAGTTCAAGGCCCAGGTGCCAAATGATGGGATGAGCTCCCATCACTAAGAAGCTCCCTTCTGCCAACCTAGCAGTTCAAAAGCATGCAAATGCAAGTAGATAAATAGGTACCACTCCAGTGGGAAGGTAAACAGCATTCTGTGCAATCATGCTGGCCACATGATCACAGAGTAATCTCTGACAACACTGCCTCTTTGGATTAGGAACAGAGATGAGCACTGCCCCCTATGGACATGACTTGACAACCTTGTCAGTGGGGAATACCTTTACCTTTAAATGCCTGTTAGGCAAAGGAATGAGTCATAAATGCATTCAATAAACATTAGTCAGTTGCTGTTGTGGGGTTGAGTGGGACAGTAAGTCTTTCATTATTGTATGTGATGAAGAATGACAGATTATTTAGTTAATCTAATAGGTGTTGTTTTGGAAGATCCTGGGCTATCTGGGCTCAAATGCTACACCAGATTGTGTCCTATCCTCCAGTCACCAAGTGGTTCAGGAAGCAGGTTGTTGTTGTTTAAGAGCTGCCAGGTAGTTAATCTAGTATAGCTCAGTCACAGACTATTCAATCAAGGTGAAGAGAGAAGGAAAAGGATGGTCATTAGCCAGTCCAGAAGTGTTTACTCCTAACTCAGTACTTCGAATACAAAAGCCAGTAAGGAATAAACAGAATTGCCAGACTGTAGCCAGTCCAAAGTCAAGAAAACATAAATGCTAAAGAATACTGCCAGTCACGTAGATAAAACGGTTGCTACAACCAATATATTGGGGAACTGCTGGGAGATTCATAGACAGCTGCCTTAAGGCACCCTAATTAATCAGCATCTCCTATTTAACAGCCATTGGGATCATTGGCGGGATACAGACGGGCAAAAAGGGGTGTGTTCATGACGTCATGAAGGTATAGCCTTCAGACGGCCCTTACCTGAATGATGCCATGAACACGCCACCCGCACGCCCCAAGCGGGAAGAAGCGGCATTAAAAAGGTGCCGCTTTTCCCCGCTTCTCTTCTATATGCTGCGTAACTGCGCAGCTCCGTCTATAAGCTGCTGCACCGGTATGCCAGAATTGCTACACTGCTAATTTAAGTTGCCAATTTAAAAGCTCCGTGTCTGCTGCGTCGCATAATGAGTCGGGGTCCTGGAACATGCACAGTTTGCACCTAAGCTCTAATTAGAGCGTCAGATGCCATGCAGATGTGGAAGCTGCAGCACAGCTGCACTCTATTTTAATGCTCGTAACCCTCACCCTAACCCTAACCATAACCCTAGAGCAACATGTATGCATGCGCTGCTTGAATTGTGGAAAGTTTGGAATTTAAAGTGAACCCCTACAGACATTCCTGTGCCATTTTCACCTAACAATAAAAAAATGCTAAAACTTTAAATATTTACATATGTACAAGGGAGGTGATGGGGGATGGCAGGGGGACAGCGGTGGCAGCGGCGACAGCTGTGGCTGTGCATTGCAGATTCAGCAAGAGCGCGGGGACCAAAGGAGAGGAGGCATCCATGATGCTGGTGACACTAGCAACGTGCAAGCGGACAAGGATGCCAACACCAGCTGATCACCAGCTGGCAGGAGACCACCATTGTTCTTGGGCAGGGCGGGGGGAAAAGTTTAAAGGGGCCTGGTCGCTTTAAATGTGCTTTCTGCCGCCAGTGCTGAGTGCTGCAGCTGCGCAGCTGCGCATCCGCCAGCCGGCAAAAAAAAAGGCCCGTTTTTGGCTGCCCGTGCGGAAGCTGCCTCTCTCTTTGCAGCGTCCTGCGAGGCGGCGGTATGGAAACTGCGGGTCAGAAACGGCACCAGGTGAGGCGTCTTCACTGCCCCCCATGTGGAAGCCCCATACACCTTAGCCATGCCCCCGGGGCGGGCGGTCTGGAGGCTCCGTATTCAGCAGAATACACCTCCAAGACGTCTTCCCCTGCCCGTCTGTATGCCGCCATTGTTATCTTTCCTTATCCCTTTGATGATCTACATGCTCTGATGATGGCAACCTGCCTTCACCATCTGCATTACTAATTTATTTCCAAAAGCAAATGTAACATCTCCCATTTTTTCTTTTGGATAATATGAATTCAAGTATTTGGATCAGTGTTTCAGGAAAGTTACTTTTTCAGCCTATGATTCGCAGATTCCTCCAACCATCATGGCCAGTTATAGTCGAAAAAATATCTTGCTGGGACCAGGAACTGGGGGAGGGGGGGGGTCACAGAGATAAATCAGGTCCCCTGGCAGCTAGCATTCTGTAGGCAACCTTATAGAAGGAACAACTGCTCTACTGGTCATTGTCTGGGAAAGCCTCCAGATGCTGATAAGCTGTTCAAATAAACCAAGAAACTTTGCACAGAGATGTGGAGCTAAAGAAAGCCTCAAAGAGCAGATTTACAAACAAAAGCAGAGTCCAGTAACAAAGTCTATGGTCAGTCAGGGTGCAAACAAAAGGATCATGTCAAGAGCGTCATCGATCAGTTCAAGAAGGTCAAGGGTTTCAGACAAGCAAGATGGTCAGGCAATCCAAGAATCAAAGGTCCAAATCGAGAAGACAAACTGAGAGTCAGAAAATAGAGGGCTTTCATCAGGAAACCCAGATAGCTTATGACAAAAGCACTAGCATGCTTCCCTCATTAGTGCGGGTGGTCTCTGATGAGTTGGCATTTTGCATAAAGCCTCCTCAAGTGTCAGAGGCATGCCCTTTCAGATCTTCTCTGGATGACGGAAGATCTTTTCGCTTCTCCTCCGTGCCCACATTACTAGAAGGCCCTGCTACCTGGAGTTTTGGCTCCTGGTTATCTTCTGGAGCCAGTGCTTCTGCTGGAGCTCTCAGGGCAGAGCTAGGACCAGGCTCACGTTGAGGCTGAGGCTCAGGGTCAGAGTTCTCCCCTGAGTCCTCAGCCAGCTGGGCATGACAGCCATAGGTGTCATGTAGTAGTTCATGAAGCAGAGGGAGGCTGTCCCAGCATTCTGCTAGGTTCTTAAATTTGGCCCTTTCTTTAATATAATGTTCTAATCAGTGTAACACTGCATGAAAGCAACAAATCTATAATATCTTTGATCCTATGGGGAAGTCTGCTGGAAAGCAAATGCTCACATTGGCAGTGATTTTTTTTTTAAATTTCAGTAGGAAGATTGGGACTATTGACTTTATCACACACAGCTTTTAAATTACCATAAAAGTTCAATAATAGCACCTTTGGTGATACCTGTCACACAACACCATCTCCCTCATGACACCACCTTGTTTTGCAATTGTTGTTAGCTGCACCTTGCCATGGAGAAGGAAAACTCATCAATAAGCAATTAATCACACTAGATATCAGGTGTAGTAAATTATTCTGTTTCAGTTCTGGGATTGCATGGTCACACGGTGTTAGTGTCCCTTCTTCTGTCCTATCTCTACTCCCTTTCACTGTTCCAAACATTTGGTGGTAGTTGTTTTTTAATTTAATTTAATTTTTAAGACCATGGAGTCAGCTTAACTCTGGAATTGTGTTAAGAACTCCCTCACACAAATGAAAGACATACAGGTTAGGGTATAGGGCAGGGAGGTAGGATCAAGAACAAGGGTGGAAGAGAATTCAAGGGGCTAGCACCAGCTGGTTGCACTTAAAGGAGTAATGTGTGGTAGGAGTGTTCCCAAACTGATATATATGCAGTTCCCTTAATTAATGTGATTGTGGTGGGAATGGGGGTGGTATGATAAATTCCTATAAGATTTCCAACCACTGATGCACCTGGGATCACCTGGCAGCCTGGTATCATGTTTGTTGATTTTACACTAAGCCTCATTGAACTATCAGGAATTTATTTTCAAGTTATGTGTGCATGACTGCAGCTGAAAGTGGTGCTAGATGAGGGAGTGAAATATCTAAAATTCCTTCCTTCCTTCTTATGTGGATGTCTTTCCAATAAATTTGTTTAAACACAGGTGGAGAACTGGAGAAATAAAAAGAATTGTTGGAATACCATGTAAGAGATCCCTTTTGCTGACAGTGAATTTGTGCATAGAAGAATTCAGCAATAGATTAGACACATAAGCACACAGGCAAAACTGTACCAACTTCATCAGGAAATCTTGACAGCCAATTCCCAATGTATCACAGTTCCATAATTCGACTTGCTGGCATTTTTTTGAGCAGAGGCTGATAAATGTGCCAATTTCTCTCCTGACCTTGAATGATGAGGTCAGGCTATCAAATTCATTTTCACTTGCGGGCTGAGCAAGGGCACAAGAATGGGCCTTCTTCCCAAGAGGTTGCAGCACGGGGGTGGGATGTATTGATAAACAGAGCAGAAGCTAAAAATGACAGTAGGAAAAAAACACCCTTACATTTGTCATTTGAGTGCAATCTTAAAAGGGTCTTTAAAGAGAATTTTCATGTTAAAAATGTTTTGCCTGTCAAACCCTTTCAGATATTTTATTTCAGATTAGAAAAATGCCTGTCATCGACTGATGTATGTGTTTATATATAAAGGTTTAAATTGAATGGCTGGGGCGGGGGCCTAGGGAGCAGAGAGGTAGATTAGGATCAACTGGTTGGTCTCCAGGCAATTTTGAAATAGATCAGGAAGGTTTAAGCTGCTTATAGCGAAAAAAAAAAGGTTTAGGGGAAAACAGCAGTATGTTTATATCCCATCTCTCAAAATTCCTACAGGAAAGGTGGCATAGAAGTGTGATCCTGCTAATGCTCTGGTGCTTCACATCATATTAAGCATTGGATATAGATAAAATTATGGAGAATTTAGAAGTCATCCAGTTATCAGCTCAGTTTAGGAACTACAACAAAACATCTCTAACAGATATCTATCCATGAAAGCCTGCCATCTCCAAAGCCAGTCTGTTCCATTGCCAAACAAGTCTTATCATTAAAATGTTTCTTCTAAGGTTCAACTGAAATCTGCTCTTTTGTAGATTTCATCCACTGTTTCTTCTCATTGCCTTGTAGTCTTCATCCAGCTGTTGAAGTCATTCTTCAAAATCCTTTATTTCCGTGCTCCTCATCTTCTTGGTTTCCTCCTCTGGGCATGTTCCAGTTTGTCAACTTTTTTCCTAAAATGAGGTGCTCAGAACTGGACACAGGACTCTCAGTGTGGCCTGGCCAATGAAGAGTACCTCTCATGTCCTGGATAAATTGCTTCTGCTAATACAGAGTAAACTGACTTGATGGCACACAAAACAACAATATCAACAACAAGAACAATAAATCTCTGGGTTGTGATCAATTAAGACATCTCAGTTATTTTTAGCTGATTGCCACCAAGTCTGATCTCCATCACCCAGAGTTTCTGCCTTTGATATTTTGTTTGGTCAGGGAATTGATGAATTTACATTTATCCATGTTGTTATTTCTTGATTTCAACTCACTGTCCTAGCTTGTCAAGAACTTTGCAGTGACTGCTATTCCAATATCTCCCAGCTTCTTGTGAAATTAGTAAGCCACCTTGTTAAACACTGCACAGTCACCCAAGTCATTTATAAAATATAAATAGCATAGGACCAAGGAGAGACACAGGACCAGAGAGAGTGGCATTTCACTCAAGATATCCCTTTAAATATGACGCAGAGCCATTAATTAACTTTCATTGCAAACGGTGGTCCAAGCAACTGTATCTTCTAGTGCACAGTTTATGAACTTGTCAATAAGGATATGAAATGTTTTGCTAAAATCAAGATAGAATATGCCCATGGCACTTCCATATTCTACCAAAAACACTATCAAAAATAGAGATTAATAAGGTCTTGTTCAACAATGGTGGAAAGTAAAATGCCAATAGCATACTTCCATGAACAATCCAGAATGGTGGAGGCAGCAATGGCATTCTGGCCATTCTAATTGGTGATACTGGCTCTGTGAGCATGTGTGTGTGCTGTTGTCATGCACCCACTGGCTTACTGTACTGTAGGATACAGTTGCTACTGGAGAAAGGAGTATGGAATACTTTCTTATACAAGCATACAGAAAGTGCAACCACAGGTATAACCTGGAGTTAAACCTAGATAAGCCTTTTATAGGATTCTGTCCAAGGTTGATCTGACATGACTTAGGGTGCATCCACATTGTAGAAATAATGCAGCTTGACACTACTTTAACTGCCATGGCTCTATCTATCCATGAAAACCTAAACTCCAAAGGCAGAAGTGAACCCCGGAAATGTTGATTATATGAGTGCATCAAAGAAATTCAAAGTTATGTTTATTTTGCAGCTGGCTACTACCACCACAATGGAGCAAACATTGTTTGCAGAACGCAAGCACGCAGAACGCAAACACTCTGAACAGAGTCGTACAAGTTTACAAAAAGCAAGTACAGGCTTCTGAGGCGAAACTTCACAGATCACTTTCATCCTGTTTGCAGCACCTCCACTTTGAAAACCAGATTCTCTTGGATTGCTTTTTGGTGGGTGTGGCCAGGAAAGACCGAGGTTTCACTACATATTGGTTAGTTTCTCAGTGGCTAGGAATTTCATGGTGCATTATAAAATTCCTCATAGATTATGTCTTCTTCCATATGTCACTACTATTGGGATGACTACATTTAGCATTTTATGAAAAAAGCTGAATAGCCAAGGTCCTTACATGCAAAGGAAATATCCTTCCTTTGTAGACTGGCCAATTGATTTAGAATTTGCTGAATGTGGCCTGCCTGAACTCTGAGTGAATCCTAGAATCATAGATTCATAGAGTTGGAAGAAACCCCAAGGGTTATCCAGTCCAACCTTTGAATTACAGACTCAGTCTTACACTATAGGTGTTGAGGTTGTGTTCAGTGTGAGCTAAGTGGCTTTGGCCTTTCTTTAAATGAAATTGATATATGGTACTATGATACTAGTCAACACAGTGTCTCAAGGAAATTACAGACTTGCTCTAACACTATAGGTGTTGAGGTTGTGTTCAGTGTGAGCTAAGTGGCCTAAGTCCCTCCTCTGGCCACGCCAGGGTCCTGTCAGGTTCTTCATCTCACCACTCAAACCCCTAGCCGGGGTTGGTGTCCGCGGTGTGGTGCCAATTGGTTAAGGGGAATATCCCTCCTCCACCACACCAATTCCTTTTAGGTTCTCCATCTCACTGCACAGACCCCTTGCCAGGGTTGGAGATTGCAGCGGAGCACATCTGGTCAAGGAGCCTGGGCTCTCTGGTGTTTCAGCCTCTTCAGCCAGACATGGCTGAGCTGTCTTCTTCTTTAATGCTGGAGTTGGACCTTGTTGCCTCACAGCACAGCAGCTTCTAAACTGTTCCTCCATGCCTAGCTTTGCTCTAGCAGTTAGAATGTCAAAGGGGTAGAGCAAAGACTAAAGAAAACATAGTTGTTTTGTAGGTACTTGCCAAGGCAGGAGAGAACAGATCATGAATATTAGAAGAAATATTAAAGTCTTTAAGACAAAGGAGGAGAAAAGGAAAAACACAGTCTACTTGGAGCCAAGGCAGGAAAAAGACTGAGGGATGGTGGGGGTTGCTCCCTCTGGTGGCGACTCCTTCAAGTCTGTTTTTCCTGCCTATTTCGGAGCAAGAGATGGTGGGTCCTGTTGAGACCCTGGCAGTTGCCCCTGTCAAGTGCCAGGTGATATTCTTGGCCTGCTTGGGGAGGGTGTTTGATGATGGTGTGCAGAACATAAAAACAAATATTTTTTTATCTGATGTTGCTATGTTTCTGTCTCAGGTGATACAAATAAGAGCTGTGACAATGATACTTTGCTTTAAAAAGGGCTGTTTATCTATGTATTATCTACATCTAGTGTATAAAATGAAGACTCAAAATCTTACAAGGTCATTATGAGCATGGGATGATACCAAACACAGACATAAGATGAAGCAGTAGGCCAACAGGTGAAGGGCTTCCTTAGTGACAGTGTCCTAGTTGTAAAATACTTTTCCAGAAAGATTCCTCAGATATATTTTCAGTCCCAGGTGAAGATCTTTTTATTTTTCCAGGCTTTTCAGCTTTAGCATCTGATGGGCATCAGCACTATTGTTTTCTGTCGAACGTTTTAATACAGTGTTATTTTAAGTTTTTATATCTGTGCATCATGATTTCAATTTAACTTTTATTTGAGAAGTGCCTATAGAACCTTTTGGTTGATGGGGACACAGAAATGGTGTAAGTAAATGGCAACAACAAGGATTTCTATATCTTCTCTTAATCTATTCACCCCCCCCCCCATGTCAGTTAGCTAGGTAGAGCTAGCTCATACCTATCCTATATTTTGCAGGTGAAATCATGTCAATAGAAAGAGACAACAGAGTTTATCTTTTAACGTACAATGTCCCTTGACTATTTCTTTAGATATACAAAGGTTCTTTACAAAGATCAGCAACCACCTAATTAAAATAGGAATAACAATAAGTCTGTGTTATAAGATATACAAATTGTTTGAACACAAAAAGGTGATGATAATACAGCTAATCGTTTGTCCCTCATAGTGTGATTAATTCACTGAAGAAGCTGTAATAAAAGCTTGTGTGTATTGATCATCAGAATCCCTGAAGGTCATTATTTATGTTTTCCAACAAAAGAACAAAGAGTCTTTATGAAAGCTGAATAAAGCCAAATCCCAAGATGCCAAGATGGGAAAAATGGACTCCCTTTATCTGTTGAAATGCCCGGTGGTCAAGGTCTGTTAGGACTAAACACAAGGCCTGAGTTCTTTGGTAGAATAATCAAGAGCAAGGTTAAATAGAATATGGCCTTAATTGTTGGCATTATATAAGACTATACATTGAAATTTGAGAAGGCATGTTTCCATTTATGGAATAAATGTATCATCATTCCTTCTTCAAAATAAAATAAAATAAAATAAAATAAAATAAAATATGGGCCATTTGTAAAGTAACTCAGTGCCCTTCCCTGCTACTTAAGTATTGCATTTTGATTTTGCGTTAACTACCATAGCAATATCCTATGGAATCCTAGAGTTTCAAGTTTGGAGACCTCTCTGGCTGAGAATTCTATATCCTCCTCCATAAACCACAAATCCTAGAATTTCATTTTATGTCCCAGATGGAATCATAGATTCTATTGTATAGAGTAAAAGGGCCCTTGGTATGTATGTGTGTGTTTGGGGGGGATGGGATCCGTGAAAAAGAATGAAGTACAATCTAGAAATTATTGAATGAAGTCACCAGAAAGAGGAAATCAAGATGTGGCCAATTTATTTTACACCACAGTTGAACTGAATGTGGTGATATTAATTTACTCCACGTTCCAGATTCCACCACCCTAAATTTAGTACAGTGGGCCCACTGTATCTGTGGGAGTTTGGTTCCATGACCTCATGTGAATATGAAAAAAACATGGGTGTTCAAGTCCCATATTATTAAATGCTAGAAATGTGAACATGGACACTTCACTGTGTCTGCATTCACATTGCTACCATTCAATAATATGGGAGGATCAATCTACAGCTGGTAGAATTTGCACATCTCGAACCTATGGATCTGGAGGGCCAATTGTACAACTTTTTATTTGTTGTCTCTGAGATGGACAACTCTACACTTTAAACAAGAATGGGATAGTGGTAATCTGCTTTATTGTGGAAGGGGTTAAATCAGTGATGGCGAACCTATGGCACGCATGCTAGAAGTGGCACTCAGAGCCCTCTCTGTGGGCACACGTGCTGTCGCCTTAGCACAGAGTTTGCCAGAGTTTCTTATTAGAAAGCCAGAGGGACATGGCACTTTTCAATAAATAAGTGGGGTCTGGGTTGCAATTTGGGCACTCGGTCTGTAAAAGGTTCACCATTCACTGGGTTAAATCATAAACTTTGAAGAGGAATAATTCATCACAATAGTTCACAATGCCAAAACCCCAGGGAAATCCAAAATGTATGAACATAGTAGAAGAAAACTAAAGAAAGTGTCACAAATATCTATAAGCATCATAAAATCACCACATTTCCAGGTGTCCAGTTACCAGAAAGCAATGTTTTATCTCAGTTCTACAAACTAGTTTCCATCACTCCCAGGAAGAGGATTTCTATAAAGCAAAATACATCTTAATTACTCATTCTGGATGAAGCCACCTCCCAAATAATTTGCAGCATAACAACAAAGTCAGGCCTCAATAACTGAAACTGGTCCCATGAGAACTGACCAGAGGGTACACTGGAGGTTCTGTAACCAGTATGGTAAGAAGTGAATACTGGACTGGATGGCCCTAGTGGTCTCTTCCAACTCTATGATTCTATGATTCTATGAATACAAGCAATGTCCTCCTCAAATGCAGTGAATATTTGCTTCATGCCAGAGCAAATAACATGTCTATCTAGACATACTTTCAGTGTGGTTACTGTAACACATGAGCTGTCTGGAGAGTAATGAAGGGATCTTTCATATCACCTCTGGCCTGGTCCTTTTAACTGGAAATGTCAGGGATTAAACTTGGGGCATTCTGCATTGAAACAACATTGTCTGCCACTCAGCTGTGGTCCCTCCAGGAATATCACCAGTCACGACTATATTGGAATATAATTTCCATTTCCTGCATACAGCTTTTTCAGTACTCCTGTTTCTGAAATAGAGGAACAGCCAATCTTCCCTGTCCCAAAGATCTTTCTCCCCAGGCCCTAAATGCCAGATGCTGAGGATTCTTCAGAGCTAGGCATTGTAGACGTTGTGCTCTGAGAGATTACCTGTGCTGCTGACACAAGCTGTTTCCTAGGCCAATCCATATATGCCAGGCTCTGGGGAAATTTCACAGGCAGGTATTGTGGACTTGGTAGACTTGATGGAGCTTTTTATTTGCCTGGTGCTGCTCTCCAAGAAGCTTTCCCATTGTTTATTTTCTTTCAGACCAAGACTGAGGGCAAACCATGGTGACAGTAACAATGGTGGAATGGCAAGATGGAGTAGTGAGTGATGATGGGTGTGTGGTAACAATAGATGAGATGATGGTGGAGATGAGGATGCTAGTCATATCTCATGGGTGGCAGGAAAGCTTGGGCTGCTGCCATCCTCAAGTGCTTGTCAGTCTGTTGGGCAGTGGATAATTGTGGCAGCACCTTTGAATAATTGCTTACCCTTGGAGGTAGTCCACATTATGTTCATGCCCATTACCATAGAAGTGTGCTAGCAAGTCAGTTTGAAGAAATGATCACAGTGAAAGGAGAAGTATTAGTAAAAGGAAGCCGTTAGAGGAGAGACATGTTCATTTGACTTCATACAGCTGGTACTGAAAACTAATGCAAATTTTTACATGCATACTACCTAATTGAAAATGAAATAGATGTGAGAAAACTAAGTAGTGACAGTAATGGTTTCAAATTATTTTGCTGTTCATTATATAGACCGTTCCCCACTTTTTGAAACAGTCCTGTTTCCTAGCATTGCTGTTTTGCAAACCAACATATTTTTTCCCCAAACAATCAGCTTGAAAATTCCAGCATGCTTCCATATACACTATCTACATAAATATACTGCAAAACATTACTGAAAAGTGGCTTGGTGTTGCTCTAGTAGAAGAGAATAAACATTTTTATAAGTTTGGCAGAAATCCGTCTCTGTGTCAGCTTGGCAGCCACAGTAGACAGAAAATTTCGTCTATGATATATAGCATATGTGAGAAAAATATACTTTCAGAGGTTGGCTGGGAGATTCTGGGAGTTGTAGATCCACAAAAATAGCTTTCCCACCCTTTGTGATACATCAGGCTGAGATATGGTAATTGGCATAAAGCTATGTAATGACTTTTGTAGAACAATTAAGATTTGTATTTAGTTTTTGCATGTCCCCAAACAACACTCTAATGACACCTTTAAAAAGTTTAATGACTTTTCTGTTTTCTTGCGAAACTTACCTAAGTTCAATTCATTTGCAAAAGGAACTCAGGACTGTGCAAGACCCTTCAATATAAAAGTGTGTGTGTGTCGGGGAAAGGGGTTCCTGAATTTCTTGTCTCATTCCACGTGCACAGATACAGAATTCTACTCCTTTTCTAAATGATCGCTTTTTAACCCCTTTCCATTTCTCCTTTTCACACCTTCTGTATTGCGCCGCACCAAATACATATATCTCTTTGGATTCTGTAGGAAGAATGTGAAGGGGGGAAAGAACTTTTCAGGCCAGAATCCTGTTCATCTTTCAAAAGCAGAATATAAGCTCAGCTTCACCTAATGAGCAACAAAGACAATGATAACAGCAATAACAGTTCTTACTTTTGGACAAAGAGAAGAAGGAAAAGGTGAAAAGAAGATGTCCATTCATCCCTTCCACACATCAGAGCAATGCTGTGAGATCCAGATCTGCTTTGTGAAGTGACAATGGAATAAGTATGGTTTCCCACTCATAGCTCTTTTTGACTAAGGGATTGGGGGAAATCTTTGGATCACCTCCTTCCATATAATCTGCTACATACTATCAGGTGCTCTGGTAGACATTTACTTCAGTCAGCCAGGGCCAGGTTGGGAACTCCCAGAGAACTTTTTCTTCAGCCAACCCTAGACTGTGGAATGACCAGACAGAAGAGATTTAACAGATCAATATCCTGTCTGAATTCAAAATAGCATTGAAGACCCATTTCTTATGGCAAACTTATCCAGATGATTTTAAATTGTGAATTTTAAATGATGAATTTTAAATATGGATTGTTTTAGCATGTGTTCATCTTGTTTGTCCTTTAAAATTGAAGTGCATTTTAACTGATGTGTTTTAACTGATGTGTTTTAACTGATGTCTGATAACAATAGTTTTATTTTGCTGGCTGTCAGCTAATCTGCTTGGAGGTTCCTCTCATCACTATTTGGTTGCCTGGACCCCCAACTTGTCATCAAGCATATAGTCCAAACAGGCAGACAACAGGCCACTTAAGCACTCCACTTAAGCAGGTGGGAAGGGAGTTGAGGCTGTGATTGGAGATCCAAGGTTAGTCTCTTGGATGTTTTATCTATGTTTTATCTGAAATTTGATCCCTTTATGTTCAGTGATCCTCCTTCCAGCTAAGTATGTATAAGATTATCAATTAACTGTACAATCATGTAGATGTGTTGTCAGGCAGATACTACTGAATCAAAGGGGCTTTCTGCTGGGTAAGTGGACACAGGATGGATGAAGTGATCTGGAGGGTTAGGAATAATGATATCTTTAAGCATAGTTTTTGCTGTGGTGGTCATTCACATGGTGAAAATTGTCTGTTTGTCATAGTATATGATTTTCTTCACCTATTTCCCCCCCAAAAAATTATGTTAGCTCTCATAATATATGTTGTTTGCCTCCAAGTTGTTTCTGACTTATGGTGAACCCAAGCTGAACCTATCATAGGATTTTCTCGGCAAAGTTCTTCAGATGGGGTTTGCCACTGCCATCATCTGAGGCTAAGAGACTGGAACTTGTCCAGGGTTACAGACTGGATCATTATATTATATTACAATTAAACTTTCATTACTAGAAAAAGAATTAGTTACAAGATACTTGTTGTTTGCAATGAGCTACTTCCAAGCTTTGATCAGAACTAAGGGTAGAGACCAGTACAGACCGGTGCTTTGTGCCGGCCTGGGTCCGAAAGTAGGGCTTGGGAGAGTGAAGTGTCTGCACACTCCTGAGCCCTACCGTGTGCTGTGGGAGCCATCTTATGTGCTGCTGTTTAGACGGGGTGCATGATGATGACGTGCTTCGTGCATGGCACACTAACGGTGCCATGTATGGAGAGTGTACAAGCACAATGTAACCCTTATGGCGCTCCTTTTTAGGGCTTCTTTTTCCAGAGGGTTGGGGGCAGGGTGTCCGGTTGCCGCGTCCCCAACCCCGCCCATCCAGGGGGGCCATAGAGTTGTTTCTTTTGGGCTGTCTGTACAGCACAAAGTGCAGTCTTAATTTTTTCGCCCCTAGTCTAACATTTTTCTCTTTTAATTTTATTTCAAGGATATATTACTTGGTCAAAATCAATGTATATAATTTCAAAAAACAAGTCTCTTTATACGTCTGTTTGCATATTACTGCAATCAAAAAGAGAGAAATATGGCAAACAGTAATTGTGAATTATGTACTCATTCTCATAAATCCAGAAAAATGACATGTAACGCAAATCGTTTCACAGGATTCTTAAACTGAACCTAACAGATGTGTGCATAATCCTGCACTTTCATATTCCAATAATAAAAATAATGACCCACTTTTCAATAAACATATAAGTGAATAAATAAATCTGGCCTTCTGCTTTTTTTTTTTTAGTAGGTGGGAAGGAAAAATCAAAGTGAAGATTTTGCTTGTTTTGCATGGCTGGAAATGGTTTGCTACAATACGCCTGTGATTTGCCATTTAAAGCAACTCTTTGCTTATTTTACATGTGGGCTTGCTTATTTGCCACACAAAAAAATGGTAGCAAGCTTTTGGAAGTAATTTCAAGAAAAGAAATGGTTTTCTTCAGTTTTCATCCCCCTGGACAGCTGTTGAAATTTGGTGGCCACCAGATGTGTGTGGTGTGCTTTGGTGGGTAATCTTGGATGTGTGTGCAAAAACAGCCTTGGAGCATATATCATGAGTGGTCAACCTTGTAGGGAGCCACAAGCCAATTTCCCCCCAGGCTTCCATGGGCTGCACACTGCAGTGATGCCAAATTATGCCACTTTGCTCTATAATCCCTCTGAAAATGGTGAGAGGAAGTAAAGCTGTGTCGCTTCCTTTTGCCATTTTGAGATGGACCGTAGAGCAAAAACAGAAGAATTTTGTGGTTTTACAGGGTTTCGGACTCCCTGTGGGGGATGAGGTGGCAGTACTTGTGTCTGCTATCCTATGTTTGGGAAGGCTTTTGATTTTGAGGTGCAAACATTAAAAAAAACCATTTGAAGGAGTTGGAAGACTTTGGCAGACTAGTGGCATGGGGCTTCAGAGACCGCAAAAAAGGGGTTCAGAGGCTACAGGTAGTCCATGGGCTATTCTATGCTTATTACTGCTGTATGGTTCACTGGCTGCATGTGTCTCACTGCTAGTCTATAAGCCTAATGCTGTGATCAAGATATGCTCTGTGTCAAGATTACCATAATTATTTTAATATTGTCGGGATCTTTCCCCTATCCACTTTTTAACTTTAAAGCTCTCCCCTTGTAATTTTATGGATAAACAAAAAGTCAGAATATTATATTATATAATTGCAGCAGCCAGAATTCTATTTAATAATAATAATAATAAATTTTATTTATATCCCGCCCTTCCATGGGTATGATCAGGGCGGCGTACAAAATATAAAAGACATTACAATACAAGTTAAAATCCAATAATCAGTTAAAAACATTACTACAAACAGGAACAGGAAAACAATAAAATAGAAAAATCACATGGCAGGGGCAGAAGAAAATAAGAATAAACATCAATCCAAGGTCAAAAGAGGAAAGAGGGGAAAGGGGGCAGGAAAATAAATGAACAAATTAAGCTGGGAAGGCCAGACGGAATAAGTATGTTTTTAACTGTTTTTTAAAAACAGCTAATGAGGCGGCGGAGCGAAGCTCTACAGGGAGCTTATTCCAGAGGGGAGGGGCAGCAGTAGTAAAAGCCCTCTGTGAGGTCCGCACATGATTGGACCTAGGGACCTCCAACAGTTTAGTCCCGGAAGTTCTGAGTGTGCGAGGCGGATTATATGGGGAGAGGCGGTCCTCCAAGTACCCTGGGCCCAAGCCATTTAGGGCTTTATAGGTCAAAACCAACACCTTGTATTGAGCTCGGAAGCGAATAGGCAGCCAGTGAAGATCTTTTAGAATAGGTGTTACATGGTCTGACCTGGAACTACCAGCGACCAATCTGGCTGCCATATTCTGCACCAATTGCAGCTTCCGGGTTTGGTACAAGGGTTGCCCCATGTAAAGCGCATTGCAGAAATCCAGTCGAGAGGTTACCAAAGCATGTACAACAGTTTCTAGGTCCTTTCGGTCCAGGTAGGGACGCAGCTGGCGTATCAGCCGAAGCTGATAACAAGCACTCCTGACCGTCGCATCCACCTGAGAAGTCAGCTGGAGCGACGAGTCAAGGAGCACTCCCAAGCTGCGCACCGAGTCCTTCAGGGGGAGCGTGACCCCGTTCAGGACCGGGCGACAGATCTCACCACCAGAAACTGGGGAGCCTATCACCAGTACTTCCGTTTTCCCTGGATTCACACTGAGTTTGTTCTCCCTCATCCAGCCCATTACCGACGCCAAGCAGGCATCTAGAGGAGAGATGCCATCCTTAGTTACTGCATCAGTCGGAGACATAGAGAAAATTATCTGGGTGTCATCAGCGTACTGATAACACCGCGCCCCATGTCTCCGGATGATCTCTCCCAGTGGCTTCATGTAAATGTTGAATAGCATAGGGGACAAGATCGCTCCCTGAGGAACACCAGATGTCAGGGCCCTCCTATCGGAGCGACAGTCCCCCAGCTCCACCATCTGGGACCTGCCCAAGAGGTAGGAACGGAACCACTGCAAGGCAGTGCCCCCAATTCCCAACTCCCTCAGGCGTCCCAGAAGGATACCGTGGTCAATGGTATCGAAGGCCGCTGAGATGTCCAAAAGCACTAACAGGGACATTATTTGCCCATAAATGGAAAGAAAGTTCAATGCCAGTGGTCCAGGATTGGTTGATAAAATTAGTAGAAATGGCTGAACTAGATAAAATAACATGTCTTATGAAGTATGAAAAACTACGGAAATTTGTACAAAGTAGGGAACAGGTTATAGGATATATAAGTAAGCACTGGGGAGTAATAGCAGCTTGTGGAATTATGGGTTAATTAATTAACTAAGAATAGAAGTACAGTTTTATTTTTGTTAGCTTTGTAGCATTAATCTGATGATATAAAATGGGATTTCCTCATGGCATCTATGTAGCTTGATGACAGTTTGAGAAATTTGATTAAGCATTAACTATTAGCATGGGAAGTCAAGGTTGGAAATAATGTATAAAGATAATGATGAAGAGTGAACGATGAAGGATGAGATTGTAAAATAAGAATGAATTAGATATACAGAAGATTAGATTTTTAGATGAGGATTGTTAAAGAATATGTTGAATGTTTCTGTTTTTAATAATTAACAAAATAAAATTATAAAAAATATTTTATCCCCCATTTCTTTCCCCCTTGTCTCTTAATCTGGTAATTAAGGATGGAAATTCAGTCAAGGATGGTTTTCCTAATGGAGATGTAACTTTTCATAGGGTGACAATAAGTTTGTGTGTACATGTATGCATGGGTTTTAAAAACCACACCTTTAAACTGCACTTTTAAGATAGACTAATTATGTGAAATTACACAGGAACTGAAAAATCCAATTGACTTCCATTTGTTTATATATCTATGGCTTCTAATAAAATGTTGTTGACAGCCAGGGTCACTCTTAATTACATGGATGCAGAGCTTGAATGCAAGCAGGGCTCATCAGAACCAGTCCTGGAGTACTCTTGGAAAATTATTTATTTAGTCTAGGTCTCAACTAAAGTATTTGGCTCAGGTTTTTTGTTATGTACACGGAGCTGGGTGCAGCAGTGACACCTCACCCTAATAGATCATAGTGAAAATCTTTCCCATCTTATGGAAGACATTCTTAAAAGGCTGTGCAAAATGTATAAAATATATAAAATTGCATAAAATTAATGTATAATCTTTGTGTTTATATATAAACTTTGTTGTTATAGTGAGTATGAGAGATGGAGAGGTTAATTGTAAGAGATGAAAACATTGTCTCCAAGTACGGCATGATAAGTAAGTGAGATCTGCTGTTGGCAGCGACTAATACCAAATAAAGATGATGACCATAATTCTGTATGGAAGATACATATGCGTAAGCACCATAGTTACAGAGCTATGCAGTGAATCCTGGCCTGAGCCTCCCCATTCCCACTTACTGGAAAGTAGCCACTGCAATTGATGGAGGCCTGTTCCCCCATCACCTTGGGAAGCAGCTGATTGCCATTTCCACCTCCTTCTATGAGCGATCGCGATGTGCAGAATTGAAGTCCTGTTGCAATTCCCCCTCATACTTGAGTTTGCTTTTGCTAGGAGTGTGGGTGGGAATGTCAACCAGCTGCTTCCTGACTGGTAGGGAAATAGACCCTTGTGAATCACAGTGGCCCATTACAAATGGGCCTTTGCAGCGCCCCCGTCATGTGTAGGGGTTGGCCGAGGACCTAGCATCCACACTGGCCTCACCCCTAGCACGTGACGGGGGCTTAAAAATGGTGGTGCCCTATATACACGGGTGCCGCCATTTTTACGTGCCTGACACATAGCGTCCGCACGTCACGCCCCGGATAAGATGCTGTGAGTGCGCGAGTAGCGCCTAGCGGCATCCCATCCAGGGCGCAAGAAGAAGTGCCATTTTGGGGCTTCTTTTTGCTCCGCGAAGAAGCCACGCGGTTTGGCTGCTGCAGCTCCCTCGCGGAGCAACTAGCAGCAGCACGAGACTGCCCGTTTTGGGCAGTCTGTAATGCACCAGTGGTTGCTTCCTAGTAAATGCAATTAAGGAAACTTTAATGGTTCTAGCCTAGGCCTTAAACTAGGGTCTATCTAGGGATTGTAAATATGTAGCATTAACAAGTGCGTAGCTCTAGGTTACAGATTCATAACTGCCACAGAAGAGATTGGTTGTTATTATTGTTGCCAAGGAGGAAGTTATAATCCTACACCACAGGTTGCTCTGGGGATAACATAATGGAAGAAGCTCTTTGGAGGAAAATGTCATGTCAGTTTAATATTACATTATTATAGTACTCCTTCGGATCCTAAATATCCTGATTCATGTTAAATATGAAATTTGTGTTTATTGAAAAATTAGATTTTATGATTCAGCCTTCATATAAATGCGAAGTAGGTTTTCTGGAAGCCAATGACAGATGAATGAGAAAAGTAAAAATCTTTTTTAAAAATTTAGATTTCACCTGCAATGCCTAGCCATACCTGAAGTAAAAACTGTAAATACATTTCAGTCTATTGCATTAAACAGTGAAAACAAATAACATTAAATGATAACCATTACATCAAGATATTGTAGGCTTGCTCCAACACTTTGTTACAGCAGGTTTTATGCCAATGCAATTTCTCTTTCCATTAATATAAAATGATTATTCAGGCCCTGCTTTACATAACTGAAGAAGCTGAATAATGTTTTAGGCTGCTACATGGTATCATGTCATGTCTGGCTTAATTATGTAGAGGAAGACTGGTATTCAGTAGAAGTGGCAACTGTGACTTGCATGGTTTCAACAAATGTGTTTTAAGGCTTTTAAAAATGTGAACATCCTGTATGTGGCATCTGGAAGCATTTTGATGAACTGTGAGTTAAAGTTGAGTGTCTCAAATATTTGTTGAGGTTTGATTTCAATCATAAGAAATGTAAAACAGTAAATTCCCATGACAGTCCATGTGCAACATTTACAATGTTCAGAAGCAAGCATTTTAGCTGTGGTCTTTGTGCAAAAGAATCATACAAGCTAATGTCCAGAATGCTGCTGAAAGATTTTTGTTGTCACAAAGCACAGGTGCACTGATTTTTGATAGCATAAAACACAGATCACACAGGCATAAACACAGGTGCCCTATTGTTATGAAGTAGCATGCTAGATCAAGATCCGTATGAGCAAATGAGGTTGTGCTGTGAGTGTAGACCTTCCATATAAAAAGATATAAGCAGATATAAGATTGGAAAAGTTCTTTGTTTGGATTGTAACTCTCAAAATCTTCCCAAACTTGAATCATTTGATAGAATAGTTTCTAGTTGCAACCTTGTTCCAATTGGACATGGAGTATCTATCCATTTCTATATGGAAGGCTTACAACAGAATCTGTCACTGTGAAAGGTTTACCAGAAAAATGACACATGAATTCTGGTGAACATCTGAGAACCTGATATACCCTGTCTTCATAGTCATGTAGGAGGCTGCCTTACACCATCAGTTCATCTAACTCAGAATTGTCCACAGTGGACAATTGTCATTTATTTTTAGGTGGGCAAGTATAGTCCTCCAGCTGTGTTTGGATTGCATCTTCCATAAACCCCCTGGCTATGCTCACTGTTCCTTTTGGGAGCCATAGACCAAAAGCATCTGGAAGGCCACAATTGCTTATTTTTATCTACAGAAGCAGCTCTCTAGGGTTTTAGATAGGGATGTTTCCCTGCCTTACTTAGAAATGCTAGTGTTCGGACTTGTAACCTTCTTATACAAAGCACATGCTATTTAGAATGAGGTGTCATGGAAAGGGTAGGGAGACACATGAGGCCTTTTCAGTCCTATGATGGAATTAACATAATAATCATTAACAGTCTTTTGATGACAGGTCAAAACTAGCCGGTTACTTATCACTGACTGTTTCAATAAGTGATAATCTAGTTTATGTGATAATATGTTGTTTGACCCCTTTAAAACGTACAGTCGACCCTTCTTATACACGGATTTTTTATACACGGATTCAAGCATACACGGTTTGAAAATGTCCCCAAAAAGTATAAATTTACCTTGATTTCCCATTTTTTAATAAGGGACACAATTTTGCTATGTCATTATATTTAATGGGACTTGAGCATAGACGGATTTTGTTATACACGGGGGATCTTGGAACCAAACCCCAGCGTATAACAAGGGTCCACTGTACATGGTTTTCACCATTATGTTGCTGTTTTCTGTATTTTAAGTCTTCTTACAACTGTATATTATTTTATCCTTTGTTGTACTTTTAGGTGGCTTTGGGAGATCTTTCAAACCATAATTGTGGTAATGGAATTATCCCCCAAAAGAACAGTAAGAACAATGGAGAAAGAACCCTCACTTTGCTGCTGAACTAGTGAAGCCAGACCAGAGTCTTCATTTGATGGTTAGCAATATTCCCAGCTGAAAACTCCAGTTGAATAAACCAGTATCTCAAAAATGTCTTGAAAGAAAAAAAAAAACCCTCTGGGAAACCACAAGACTAAATGGTTTCTGTTATTGCTCTGACAGTCTAGCCTTGTTGCAGAACTAAACACCTTTAGTTTAATGGATTTGACCTGCAAACGAGATGATGTAAAATCAGAACTGGGTTTAAAAAAAGTTCCTTTGCTGCACTTTTTACCTTTTGACATTTCACCCTGGCTTAAATAAACCAGACACAGAGTGATTTCAGGTCTTTCCTGCTTTGCTGCCTTGATGTGGTGTCCCTTGAGTGAAACTAAGTGTTTACCTCTGAAATAACATTTAGGGGTAAGATACAATTGAATTAAGTCAACTACCAGATGAATTTAGAGTGGGATGGGAAAAATGTGTTATGACTGGAATATTTTAGCAGATGCATACTTTACAGTGTGGAAGATGGCATTCATTTTATTTTGGGACAAAGGTCAAGTTTTATCACCTTGATGTGAGAATTCTGCAGTGTCAAATGAGAAACTGTATCATAAAGGTATGAATCACAGACAATTGTCTCCATGAACTGGTGGTTTGTTTGTTTGTTTTTAATAACTCTGTTGCAATTTTAAAGCCCAGAGGTGCAAATATTCTACTTGTCTCCCTTTTCAGATGAGAAACCTGGTGGTGAATATTTCTGCAAAGCTATTTCTCACAACATAACCATCTTCCCCAACTTGTTAACTGCCAGATATTTTAGACATAATTTCCTATCAGCCTCAGAAATCATAACTAATAATGATATAATATGAGGATGATAGACTACGATTAATTACTCTTTTATTAAATAGATATCCAGGCAGAACCTCTGAAGTTTTTATTGGCAGATGAGGACAAAAAGATCACAGAGGAAGTCACAAAGTTTATTTTCTCTGCTATAAAAGTTCGTAAAATCATGTGCTATAAAGGTGAATAGTGATAACCTCTCCCAGTTCAAACACTTATGGAAAATTGGTGTGGATTATGAAGTGGCGAATCTGTTATAATGTATTTTATATGTTCGTTTATATGCTTTGTATATAATACTCTTGCTGTTATTTAATTTGTTGCTTTTGTTGTTGTTTTGCTTTTATACTGCCTATGGTTTGTTAACTGAAATAAAGGCATTCATTCATAACTAATAATGAAGTACTATGGGACTTGCTGTGTGAAACATTTCCAGGAGGGTATTACCATACGCAAATACCACCGATGCCTCTGACCAACTGCAGCCCAGCTAACTTCCAGCTAGAAGCCACACTCAGCTGGCCTCTTTTCAAATCCAGAAAGCTCCCAGCTGAGCGTGGCTTCTAGATGAAAGTTAGCTGGGCTGCACTTGGCTGGCCGCATCGGCGGTATTTTGCATATGATAATACCTGACTTTATTGTTAAAGAGACTTCAATGCAGCAGGGGTAAGTTGGGGCTTTTTTAGCAGTGCAGTTAACTCCTAGGTGATTGTTTTTGGTTTGATTGGTCATATGTTCTGCGGAGCTTTCTTTAACCCTTATATATAGAAAAAGAGACTCTCTCTGTGTGTGTTCTTGCATTACTAGTCTCTCTTGCTTCCAAACCTGTATTTAACAATTTAATAACTTGTTTGGAGTGCAGAAAAGCCTACAGCTATATTTATAACACTGCATTGTGGGTGTATTTCAACAGCAGCTATAGCAAATTATATAACACTTTTGAATGTTTTAAATGAGAACATTTAGCCTCACTTTCCACATCATTTGTTCCAATGAGTTTTATCTTATTCTGTTCAGATGTCAACATAGAAGAAAAACAACAAGGCAAACATTGTCTGGGAAGACAATTATTACAACACATGCAGGGCCACTCCCATCACTAGGCAGGGTGAAGCCATTGCCTCAGGCAGCAGCAATTGCCCTGGCTGATCCCCTTTCTGGAGTTCAGTGCTATTTATGGCCCGTTACACACGGGCACCCTAGGACAGACTCAGTCCATGCTAGGGTTAGAAAGGGGCATCTCTTCCAGACGCCCCTAACCCTACCACGGACTGAGTCCGTAACAAATGGCGGCGGCCGTTCCACACGGCCGCTGCCATCTTGACGTAGCGGACACTCTGCGTCCACACGTTGCACCTCGGAAGTGAAGCCGCGAGTGCTTGACTAGCGCCTCACGGCATCTCTTCCAGAGCCAAGGAAGGAGCATGATTTTCGCGCTCCTTCTCTGCAGCGTCCGGGAACCGCGCCATTTGGCTGCTGTGGTTCCTGGACGCTGCAACCAGCGGCGGCGGCAGACTGCCGCTTCTTGGCGGTCTGTAATGGGCCAAAGTTATGCAGCCTGTCCAAAGCCCTCTAAGCTAGCCTACTGGCTTAGATGTAGGAAAGGAGACAATCTTGTCACAAATGTTGAAGTAAATTTCAGCTCCCAGTTCAGTTGGCTTTTATACATGAAATCAGGAGAGGGTACCTAATTTGCTTCATCCTATGCTGACCCTAGCATCAAGTTTATGTAAAGACTGCAGGTGTGCGCAAAGTATAGCTCTCCCAATATTGTTGGACTATAGCTCTCTGCATTCTTTGCCATTGCCTATACTGGCTAAAGCTAATGGGAATTGCAGGACAAGAATGTAGGGTCAGGTACATTTGCCCACCCTTATCTTAGAATAAACACATTCTACATACAATAATCTTATTGACATTGCTATGGGCCTTGCTGTTTTAACAATCCAGATCTCCTTTTAGCTATGGCCTGGTCTGGTTTCCCATAATGATGTCAAAGATCCCTTCACAGTCTTAGGAAAAGGGGTGGTGGTGTGCAGTGGCAGGTTTAATTCCCTGCCACCATACATTCACTATTATCTGTGTAGAGAGAGGACTTGTAACAATTGTATAAAATGTAGACTTCATGGGCACTTCTGATTTTGTAGTTAATATGTTTGATATTTTCAGCAATCCATATGATTTCCCTGAGGCTGCTAAAGAGAAAAAAATTGTCCTTAGACTCACTAAATTTATCTACCCCTGTTCTACAGCTGGCTGATGATGTTTGTTGGTTTGTTAGGTGGTTTCAGATGACTACATCCTTTTCTAGTGGCCTTGAAATGGCTGGTGATAAATGAATGCCCGTTCCAACCATATTCTGGTGGGTTCTGGAGAAGAAATGAAGAATTTGCCATGTGTCCAAGTGAAAGGGAAGAAAAGAAGCAGGTTGAAAAATGGAGCCTTGGGAGACTCTAAAGAGATGTTTACTTTTGACGGGCCTGATGATGCTTTACAGATTAGTATTGTCTGTCGACTAGCTTGCCTTTTCCCTCATGCCTACTGAGAACATATGTAAATAAACAGATAAATATCCAGACATTTTCGCTTTGCAGGGAAGCAGATGGTGTCCCCAGAGCCTCCTACTGCTCAAGGAAGTTGGGAGTTTCATGCGCAAAAAACAATATGTTTCTGGATGATAAATTCAACATTACAGCTGAACACTTAAGAACATTTTTTAAAAATACAAATTCAGAAATAGAAAAAGAGAAATAGAAATTTACCAAATATCAGTGATATGGTGAACATACCCCGGGTTATCAATAATAGGATGTATACATATTTGACCCTTCAGACAAAATGCTATGACCATTTGTTTTTTGTTTTGTTTGTAAATAAAACAAGTGAAATCCAATAAAGGCAAGAACAAGTTCATAAAGTTTTTGAAAGCTTCTTGAAACTGTTATTGCTTTCTAGTTATGTGTTTGTTGCTATTATTATTTCTGTTGGTATCTCTAATAATAAGTAAGTTGTGTCCATATATTTTCCCCACCACAAATTGATTAATTAACTAATTAAATGTCATTAATTAAAATTTACCCATAGCCTGCAGCATCTTCTTTAGTCACTAAGTGCTAGCCATCCCTGAATCTCTTTAGAGACAAAACTGAATGAAATCATGGGTTAGCCATCTTTTCACAGGTCAGCATGCTGCTTGCCTTTACATTTGACAGTGAGACAGAGAAACTGAGAGAGAAGATGCTGCTGCATGATAAAAGGGAGGAGTGTACAAAGATTGAGTAAACACCAGAGTCGTTGGAAGGAAAAACCAAGAAAATTAAAATGAGGGGAGACAAAAGAAAAAGCAGAGAGGTAAAGAAATAATGCTGAGTAATGATGAAATAATAAAGGTTTTCTAACCCTTGTAAAGCCTGCTAATTCTGCTTCTGCTTTCTTTTTTATTACATTTCTCCTATCTTTCCTTAAAGAAGCTGAAGGTAGCATACTGACACTCATCCTCATTTTAACATCTCATTTATGTCTGACAATGGAGCATTTCAACCCATGAAATACTTCACATAGCCAGTGAAGAATGGTAACATCACCCCCCCCCCCCCATCACCTACAAGGATTTGGATCATTGCATGAGACTGGTAGAGAATTCCTACTTTGGCAATGACCACAAGAGACTTACAAAGGAGTATGACCAACTTACATCCTTGTACCTCACTAAGAGGATGCCAGTCAACAATTTTAAAAAATGCAATTAAAATACACATCTGTAAGTTATACAAACCCCCTCAATTTGCTGAGGCTCTAAATGTAAGTTGATGCTAGGCAATTTTAAGATTAAAAAATATTAACTAGTTTATCAGAAGTGCTTTAAGCACTCCTCCCTGCCTGCTTAATCCTCAGACAATCTGTGTAAGTCTAATGATTGAGCTCTTGCAGTGTATCAAGTGATGTGACAGATATATCCATCTGCTTTCCTTTGGTAATGGTATGGCTCAGCTCTATATTGAAGCAGTGCACTTGTCTATCTCCTTTTTTAAAAAAGTGTTTAAGCAGTTTGAATCGTTACAGGAATTAAAATTCCAGTTTTTCACACAGTTCAGTTTTGTCTCTGGTTCCAAGTCTATATCTGAGATGGATTATTATTATTATTATTATTATTATTATTATTATTATTATTATTCCATGTATTATTGACTCTGTACACTGCTATCATTATGATTACTGATGAACATTTTACACATGAAAATTGCATTAAGTCTTCAACATTTGAACATGGCCAGTTTCTATAAGAATGCTGTGCACAATTCACATCACTTTCCCTAGAGGCTATGCTACTCCTTAAGAGCCACAATATTTCCTGAGCATCTGCTGCTTCATATTTTGCAAAACAATGAATCTTTCTGTAGATAACACATGCACTATTATTCTCAGATGGGCTTGCTGGGGTGGCCAGAAGGCATTTCTGAATTTGTTGGTAGATTTCTGGCTGATGTACTGTAGATAATATTTTCAGACTTCCAGTTATGTAAAAATGCTGTTGCTGTTAACTGCCATCGTGGTGATTTTGAATTATGGTATTAGTATTTAACCTTGTAGTATTCGCTTATATATCTTTACACTTCAAGATCTTGTCTAGTTCCTTCATAGCTGCTTTTCCAGCAGTCTCCATTCTGACTGAGACAAGGTATAGAAAATTTTGAACTATTTCAAAGTCTTCACAATCTATTTTGAAATTATAACTAACATTAGTCATTATTTTTGTTGTCTTATGGTTCAACTGTAAACCTGACTTTGCCCTTTCTTCCTTGATCTTCTTCAGTAATTGTTCCAAGTCTTGCTATTTTCTGCTAGTAGTATGGTGTCATATGCATATCTTAAACTGTTGATTTTCCTTCCTCCAGTTTCCACACCTCCTTCATCCAAGTCTACTGTTACTTTATGTATTATATGTTTAGCAAACAAACAGTTATGATGATAAAATACAGCCTTGCCTGACCTCCTTGTCAGTTGGAAACCATTCTGTTTTCTCTGTAGTCTGCCCTAACAGTAGCATCTTTTCCTGAGTACATGCAAACAAATATTGAGTCACAATGATTTCTTTCAGAGCAATTAATAGTTTTTCATGATCTATACAAAGGCGTTGGTATAGTCTATAAAGGACAGGCTGATTTTATTTTTAAATTCATTAGTATGCTCCATTATCTCCCAAATATTTGTAAGAAGATCCCTAGTCCCTCTTCCTTTGCTGAACCCAACTTGGCATTTGTTGGTCTGTATATGATAAAAGTCTTTGCTGTAGAATTTTGAGCATCACTTTACTTGCATGGGAAATTAATGCAATGGTTTGGCATTTACTGCAGTATCTAATGTCCCTTTTCTTGGGGTTTGGAATTTAACAATAGGCTGTCTCAGATTGTTCCAAATTGGTCTACAGAAACATGATTTCTCATGAAATAGCTCCTAGGGTTTGCTGGGGTTTGCCAATTGTTGTTGCTTATGTACTCATTTGCTCTATTCCTTTTTGGGGCTGGTTATAGGAGTTTCTTGGCTCTCCACAAGGGTTCTTCATTTAAAACAGGCATATGGCTTGTTGTAATGGTCCTATGTTTTAAAGGGATCTTTTTAAAAAAATTATAGTTATAGTGCTTTAATGCAGATGTGACTTTTTACTGCTGTATTGGTACACTAATATACTACAACTCTAATTTTTAAAAAAAGGAGAGAAAGGAAAATGATACTTTTTAAAATGCCTAACTTGATAGATCGGATTCAAGATTCACTGGGTCAATCATGCTGTTCACAAAGGTGTCTCCATAAATACTTTCAAAATTTTGCTAGCAAGGCATAAGGCTGTGACCCTACTTATCTATTATGGATTATAGATGATGTATCATAACAGAACCATCCTACTAAGCAACATTTATAATTTTACTAAAAAAATGTGTCCTGCAGAAATGCCATTCAATGAGAACATCAGTTCTCACTGAGACATAACAGCATTAAACATTCAAAAGGAATGTGTAAAACTCCAAACAAAAATAAATAGAGTTATAGGCCAATAGAAACTAGAAGAAACTATACATGAGGGACTTTTCTTACCCCCTATAAAACCGGAAAACTGGCTAAACTGAGCAATGAAAAATGTATATTTTAGAGCCTGATCTAGTTTATGTTGCTTCCACCACACTAATGATAACAGATAACTTAAGAAGGCTTTCTAGAAGCCAAATAGCTACTTGATTGGCAGAGAGGCACTATATGGCTTTTCAGATGGTTAAAAGAGAGAGAGAGATGCTATCATCCTTTTAGTTCTAAAATGTTGCTTGACTTATTTTCTGGAAGAGTGAATTATCCAATCTATTTTAGCTCTCAGATGGAGAGAAAGCATTAGAGAGTAGGCAGCAACATTTTTTTTTCAGCTGCACTGGGAAAATATAGGACAGATTAAGTTTCTTCAGACTTTCTGGGAAAATTGAATGGGAAGGAAGGAAGGACAGATAGAGGAACAAGCGGCCTTAGCTGCCTTTTCCATGCATCCTCTATTGCTTTTAAAATAGAATCCATTGATCTCTCCAAGCGATGCATAAGAATATTGTTTCAATTTATTTTTGATTAGAATTTACATCATACACACATTTCTTCATAATTAGGGTGGGAAAAATAGAAACAAACAGATTTGTTCATTTAGGCTGAGGCCTCTAAGTGCTCGCCATTTAAAAGTATAGGTTTGAATCTCAGTGTATTTGGCTATGCTCAGCTGTATTTACCGTATCTTTCAGAGAAACTCTTCCTCTATAGCACATGGCCTTCTCCATGATAGAAACAGGGGTACCAACTGAATCTGGCCAATGCAAATGTGTGCATGTGTGATTTCATTCCAATTACTTTTTGTGAAGGATTTGCCCAAATCTACATATTTCTTTCCCAGTGCTTTCTATTCATCAGAACCTGAGATTTGGGGGGGAAATGTAGAAGAAAAAGGAACTAACAGATTTCCCCATCTTCATTCCCCACCTTCTGAGACTATCATTACATCTCCATTTCACACCAAGAATGTACAGGTAAGTCCCTCTCCAGATGTTAGGTAAGAAGTACAATACATTCAGCTTCCCTGTTTCCTTCCTGGCTACATAGCATCCAAAGTTTTTTTAGTTGTTGTCTTGGTAAGAAGCAGTATTTTCTCATGCCATTTCCCCTTTCTGTAGTGGTGGGGTCAACTTTTATCATTAAAGAAGGCAACTGTTTATACTTTTATGAAGATATCTCATTTATAGAAATTGCATATACTTTAAGTAAGATTGGGACTTGTTATCTTAAGCTTGTCTAAAATGGAAGAATACATGCAAACATGGCTCCTGCTACCTCTCTTATCTTTTCCTTAATCTGTGCCATAATCTCCTTGCCTTTCTTTTTCTGAAAAGCTGTTCTAGAGAATGTGAACATTTTAAAATAGCATGTACTGTGATAACTCCTGCTTTCCTTTTATTTTATGCTAAGTCAATTTCACAGTACTGCCAACTGAAATCAACAAATAAACATGAAAGCTTATCCTAGATATGGATAAGGGCTAGGCCTTCAAAACAAAGCTGTTCTTAATTTCTAATACAGAACAGTAAACAAACTAAAGATATCAACTATTGTTTTCAGAAGAGCAAACATTTGGCTGCCGTGTGTAATTCCAATATATGAGAACAGTGAACTTCATAAGAAATGCTGAAATCAAATTAAACAGCTACAGAATATCTAACCCAAATTAGCACTAGTGCATAACAAAGTGGTTTCATGGTGAAAACACAATGTATGTGAAAACAGTGAGCAAAGAACTACATTTGAAGCCCATGTAGGGATGTAAATTTTTGTAAATTTCATTCTTACAGACAAGATTTTATCACTTTTCTCCTCACTACAGCAAAGGCATTGAAAATTTTGATTTCTTGAAGATTTTGCAAACAGCATGGTTTTGGAAGGATATTTGCAGTCTGGGACTTAGGGGGATACAGACGAGTGGCTCCATGCCGCCCATTTTTGCCCTTTGTCATTGCCATGCCAGCCGCAAGGCGTGGCACCAACGCACTCCCTAAAAAGAAGCTGACCTAGAAGGCTCCTTTTTACAGGTGTTGTCATGGTGCTTGTGCACCATGACAACGATGCTTCCAGTGAGTGCTTTTGGAGGCTCGGATGCCCGCACGTTATCATCATACACCCCATGTGGATGGGGATGTGACAAGATGGTGCACGGGTACCAAAAGTAGGGCTGGGCGTGTATGGACAGCCAGCCCAACTGAGCCCTAAAATTGGCCCCAGGCTGGCGCAAAGCACCAGTCTGTACCAGGCCATAGTCTGTGAAAAATAATGCAACTTTATGTGTGCAGGAAACAGCATCTGTTCAGTGAAAAGCATTTCGATGCAGAATAAATATGCATAGGAAATAGCATTTTGTGCACATAATTGTCATTTTTAGCGCAGAACATGTTGTTTCCTGGTCTAATTTTCAACCTATCTGTGCCATGCTGAATGTTCAAAACAAAGCTATGTCCAAAATCTAAACCCCATTACAGTAATTAAAACCTCTTTCATTCCACTGAGTCTCTGGTCATGCAAAGAAATCTGGACTACATCTTTTGTTTTGCTCTGCTAATATTTGATTGGATTTGCAATTACTGATTTTTATCATTTTGTAAACCACAGCAAGAATTGGCCTTAGGCTTACACACTCCTCTTTCTTCCCTTTGCCCAGAAACTTCCTGTTGTTCTTTTTTGTTTCTTGTGCTTTGTTTGTTTTCCGTAACATATACTCCAAATCTCACATGGTATACATGCTGCTAGCCTAATTTCTCCCTTCCACAATAACTGAGGCTCCCAAATGCATGAGGTAGCAGAAGACCTATGTCTTGAATTGAATCTAAATTCCAGAGATACAATTTAATTACCAAAGCCACTGGCTGCCACTATTCATACATTGATCTATCCCACAAACATCTTTTTCATCTTTATGGTTGAAAAATGAGCAAAATGACTGTGTGGGTGTTAACCATCCTCTGCTCTCACATATTTTTTTGATGCATTAAGCTTCATTCTATCCCTCTTTCTGGAAGTGATTCAGATGAAGATGACTCTGCTTCACATAACTTGGTCCTGATGTATGGAGATACTACTGTCATGTTTCATACAGTAAACACTGGCCAGAATCCACTTGATCACTTACAAATGTGTAACCAGTATAGTTAACACATATTTGCAGTGACATCTGGCCTGATCCTCCCCAATTACTAGGAAGCAGCTGCTGCCATCAGTTTGGGTTTGTTTCCCTGTTGCTTGGGAAGAAGCACACTGATGTTCAATCCCCTCCTGTGAGCAATCACCATTCTGACAGGCAGAAACAGGCTCCTTGTCACAATTTCCACTTGCACTGAGGTTGCTCATACAAGGGGCTGGGAATGTCAGTCAGTTGCTTCCTGACTGACAGGGGAACAGAGCCCAAATGAGCTGCTGTCCACTAAGTGGAGACTGGGGGATGTTCACAGTTCCAATACATCCCCTGAACTAGGGCATACAAAAGGATTGTGAGTACAAAACAATCACAAGTGTGTAACACTAGGTTATGCATTCATAACTTCCCAAGTGGGTTCCAGCCATTCTTAGTAACATAGGATGGTCTTAGGAGCTGTAGCTTTGGTGTCTCCACTATGAGGCGAATCATGACCACCTGCTTGGAAAAGATGCTATTTTTTTCCCCTCTGTTTGTTTTTCCTCTTTTGCCTGTACTATGTGGTTGCCAGCAGCACACATAGTATGTAGTACTCATACACTGCAGACACAGAAAACAGCATGAACAGGCAGTTTTGACTGTACCCATTTTTAAATGATTTTTTTTTAAAAAAAGCTTCATATTATTCCCCCCCCCCAAACAACCAACCAAACAAACAAAAAAAAAAACCCAAAAGTAACAAGCATAAAAATTCATAGAGCCACTTGTTTGCAGCTTGGCAGGTCCTACTATATCTTCAGATTTTATTTGGGTTAAAAAAGAAACCTTTATAAGTTACAGGGGTTTCCCAGCACAACTCAATGAGTGATCCAGTTATTTGGATTTTTGAATCTCAGGTCAGAATCAGGATCCGAATTAGGTTAACTGGCTGATTCAAATCAGGGTCGAATCCCAATTACCAAATTGAGTCTGAATTGAATTAAAGACTAAAGAGCTCTGTCTTAAATGCTTTCCTATGCTATGTTTGTTCACATGAATTTTCCATAAGAGAAATAAGCTTTTTTTTTACTGTTACCTTGAGCAGCCACATGATGTCAGAGACATTTTTAGTACCAGCTCTATACAGGTTTATTTCATAGCTACTGGGCTAACTCTATTTCCATGGTTATAGTTTTATTCTTAGTTGCAAAGTTCTAGATATTATGCAGATTACTTTGTTTGTTACTGCAGCCAAATGGTCCCTGAGCTCCTATTACTGCTTATTTTGTAATTAGAAGGCATCTATATTATAAATAATGCTAGAGGTTTAACTGCCTGCAATGCAGACAGAATTTGCATTGCTGTTTTGTCTACCTTCTCTTGTTCCAAAGAGACAATATTACTGATTTTTAAGGGTGCAATGTGACTATTATACAAAATAAGTCAGGTGTTAATAACTTCACTGATGCTTATCTGCATGCAAAGAAAGTTGATTATTTCCTAGCACCATATTTGCTTTTTGAAGGTCAAAGGAGGTTGGGTGGTGATACAGCATTTAAATAGGATGGGGAACCATAAAGATGTAGTACTTCCTTCATTTTGTTTACCCAACATTAAACCCATAATCATTGACCGCATATCTCAATGAAAACAGGGAGTAATACATAAAATTATCAGTGACCTGCAATGGAACTAAACACTTCTTTGGATTGGAAGCACTACTCTTTGAGACAAAGAAGGACTTGGATGATGCCTTACTGGAACAGATGACCAAATGTTCAGAAAGAAAAGATGTACTGTAGTATAACAGGAGATTTCAGCTATTTTTATATTTGTTGGAAGTCAAAATCTCCAAGGATTATAAGGTCCAACAAACTCCTTAATTGTCTTGCTGACAATTTCATTCTCTAGAATGTTGAACTGGCAACAAGGGGATCAGCTATTTATCTGATCTTAGCCAACACTTATGACTTGGTTCATTGAGTTGAAGCCATTGGATCCTTGTATGAGAATGACTATGTTCTCTTGGAGTTTGTTATATGATGGAAAGAGGAAGCCAAATATATCCAGATATACATTTTAGACTTTAAGAAAGTGGATTTCACTTAACTTAAGGAAATACTGTGGGTGATCTTGTGGTCAGGAATACTAAAAGAGAAGAGAGTTCATGGTGGATGGGAGTTTAATAAAAGTGAAATATTGAAGGCACAATTTCAAACAGTTCCATTGAGGAGGAAAAATAGGAAGTGTATAAAGAAACCAGGATGGATGTCTAAAGAACTTTCAGTTGAACTAAGATTTAAAAGGCACATGTACAAGAAATGAAAAAGCAGGAGGGGGGCACCAAAGATGAATTCAAATGGACAGCGAGCATGTGTAGGGAGAAAGTCTAAAAGTTAAAGCAGAGAAGGAGCTCTACTTAGTGAGAGAGGTTAAAAACAACAAAAAGGGGTTTTTTTTTGTTATGTCTATAGCAAACATAAGAACAAGGTAATGGTAGGGCCACTGCAGGGAGTGTATGGCAAAATGCTAGCAGGAGAATAAGAAAAGGCAAAATTTCTCAATACTCTCTTTGCCCCAGTCTTCTCTCAAAAGGAATACAGTGCTCAACCTGGGGGAAACTGAGCACATGACACAGAGGGGAAATGCAGCACAGATAGGTAAAGCCTTAGTACAGGAACTACTGGCTACTCTAAATGAGTTCAAGTCTCCAGGGCCAGATGAATTTATTCAGAGCACTGAAAGAACTGGTAGACAGAATCTCAGAACTATGGCAATAATCTTTGAAAACTCCTGGAGAACAGGGAGGTCCCTGCAGACCGGAGGAAGACAGTTTGTTGTCCCCATCTTCAAAAAGGGGAAAAGAGGACATAATTACTGCCCACTCAGCCTGACATTAATATTAGGAAAGATTCTAGAGCAGATCATGAGGCAGACAGTCTGTAAGTACTTAGAAAGGATTACCATTACCATGATCAATAAAACTCAATATGAGTTTCTAAAAAATAAATCATGCCAGACGAATCATCTCTCTCTCTCTCTCTTGTTACAAGCTTGGTAAATGAAGGGAATGCTATGGATGTAGCATATCTTTATTTCAGTGAGACCTTCAAGAAAGTCCCCCATGATATTCTTGCAAGCAAGCTAGTAAAAGGCAGGCTAGACAATGTGATTTTAGGTGGATTGTAAGTGGCTCCTCTTCATCCTGGAAAGAAGTGACTGGTGGGTGCCACCATTCTGGGCCCTGTGCTATTTAACATCTTTAACAATGATTGTTAAAGGCAGCATGCTTATCAGGTTTTCAGATGACCCCAAATTAGGAAGGGCAGCTAATATCCCAGAGGACGGGATTAGAATTCAAAATGACCTTGACAGATCGCAGAGCAAGAGGGAGAAATGTAACACACTACACTTAAAGAGAAAAAAAAATGAAATGCACAAATATAAGATGGGTGACAGCTGGCTTGACAACAGTACATGTGAAAGGGATCTAGAAGTCCATAAGATGAACATGAGCCAACAGTGTGATGCAGCAGCTAAAAAAACGAATGTGACACAAGCCTGCATCAATAGGAGTGTAGTGTCTAGTCTGAGGACAGTAATAGTACCATGATATTCTGCTTTGGTCAGACCTCTACTTGAAATAATGTGTCCAGATCCAGGTACTGCAATTCAAAAGGAGGTTGACAAGCTGGAACATGTCCAGGGATAGGTGACCAAAATGGTAAAAGGTCTGGAAGCCATGTCCTATGAGAGGTGCTTAGGAAGCTAGGTATGTTTAGTCTGGGAAGAGAAGGCTAAGAGGTGATATAATAGCTATGTTTAAATATTTGAAAGGGTGTCATATTAAGGAGGAACCAGGCTTTCTGCTGCTCCAGAGAACAGAACATGGAGCAGTGGATTTAAACTACAGGAAAAGAGATTCTACCTAATGATTAGGAAGAACGTCCTATAGTAAACGTTGTTTGGTAGTCTCCCTCTTTTGAGGTTTTTAAACAGAGGCTAGATGGTCATCTGTTGGGAGTACTTTGACAATATATTCATGCATGGCAAGGGGTTGGACTAAATGACCCTTATGGTTTCTTTCAGTTCTATGACTCTGTGATTCAAAGCCCTTTGCTGAAAACTCAAAACCTTCTGCCTGTGTATGGAAATATGTCACTTCTACTTTTTTACATTTTCACTTTAAAAAAACCCACAACTCTCCTTTCTGTTTATTCACCCATACTACCCTGCATATATTCTACTGAACCTCCAGATGTAGAGGATAAGGGTAAGTCCAAAAGGCATGGCCCGTCTCTTCTCCTTCTTTTCATTTATGCTTTTATGGAGGAAAAATCCATTATCTAGCAGGCGTGGCTTATGACTTTCATCTCAGTGGAGCAGTGAATCTACTCTGGGACAAGACTTTAAAGGAGCTATCCAAGGTGCTGAACTCAATACCCTGAGTAGGTTCAACAGCTTCAATAGTTCATTTAAAGTCTGGCATTAAACCCATAGCCGATTCAACATACTCTCAGCTTCTAAGATATGATGTATTACACAGAACTGTCTCTGAAAATCCTGAATCAATTTCTCTTCTATCCTTCCCCAAAATTTGGACAGACTTATTCTTGTATCAAACATTGATAGGAACAGGGACTGCAGCCATGAAATCAGAAGAAGATTAAGAATGGGGAGAGCAGCTATGAAAGAACTAGAAAAGATCCTAAAATGCAAAGATATACAACTCAACACAACAGTTAGAATCATACAAGCTATTTTATTCCCTATTACCATGTATGGATGTGAGAGCTGGACAGTTAAGATAGAAGATACGAAGAAAATCAATTCATTTGAGATGTGTTGCTGGAGAAGAGTGATGAGGATCCCATGGACAGCTAAGAAGACAAACAGATGGAACCTAGCGCAGAGCAAGCCAGAAATCTCCTTGGAAGCTAAGATGACAAGACTCAGACTCATACTTTGGACACTTCATGAGAAGGCATGAATTGTTGGAAAAAACAATAATGCTAGGAAAGGTGGAAGGAAGCAGAAAGAGAGGAAGATGACATGCTAGATGGTTGTGAGACCATGAGTATGAGCTTGCGGGTGCTGGGCAGAGCAGTAGAGGACAGAGGGTCCTGGAGATATCTCATCAATAGGGTCACCATGGGTCAAGATCAACACAAAGACAGTTAACAACAAATTCTTGTTTTGCTATCATAATGCTATGACTCATATTTATCCTGGGTCATATTATTAAGAGCTGATGGTGAATGTGAGGAAACAATCCATGAAAAACTACCTGGACATTAACTTGGCCTAGGCTGCACTTTTCAGTGGCCAGCTAGAAGTATGTATTCTGTCTGGTTTTAACAACTAGTGTGTTTACCAAGATCAGGGGTAGGCAACCTGCGGCCCGTGGGCTGGATGTGGCCCGGCGAGGCCTTGGGACCAGCCCCAGCCCGGTCCTGCCGCTGATTGCCGCCGGGGCCTTTGGCCTCTCGTGCGAGGGGCATGGTGGGGCACTTGTCTATAGAAGCCTCAGAAACATGCATTTATCTTAACATTTTAAAAAAAAATCAGCAAATTTTTTCATGTGTCCTCCACTTTTTATAAAAAAGTGTCCTCCATTTGAAAATTTTGTCCTACATTTGTCCCAGTTTATTTATTTATTTAATTTTTAAAATTTTTAAAAAATTATTTATTTTTTGGCTTTGGCCCCCCAGTTGTCTGAGGGACAGCAACCCGGCCCCCGGCTCAAAAAGGTTGCCTACCCCTGACCAAGATGGACTAAATTCACTGTATTCAATGCAGCCCTTTCCATTGGTCCAGGAAAGGATGGGCTTTACAACATGAAGGAATAGATAAATGGAGCAAATAGATAAATGTTAAATTCAGAAAAATTGCAATATGATTGAATTTTTTTAAAAAACAACAACTCTGGAGGTCAATGTAAAGTGACAAAGTTAACCTTACTTTTTGAGTATACTTTTTTTTTCTTCCTGAACTTTTTAAAGCAAAGCGGTGATTTCAGCTAGGCAATGGTTCTATCCCAAACTATTCCTGTTGGCTCTCCATGTATAAGGAAAGAATATATCAGCTGCAAATGCCATAATGATCTGAAAGTGAATAGGGTGCGTCTTGCTGAAAGATGTAAACTTCTTTTAAAACAGATAGGTGAAGTTCTCCTCTGTGCTTCTCATAGAGATTGTACTCTGTGTATCCAATTTAGGATGTGGAAAGAATATATTAAAAAAAAAACCCTGGAAGGGAGGAGGCAGTTAAAAAACTTAACTATACCTTCTGTGATATAAGTATGTCCCTTACTTAGACTCAAGTGTGAAAGAGAATAATAATATTAATAGTCCAGTTGCTCTCCTCTTATTACCTTCACTATCATGGCTGAGTCAGATGGAGAAATACAGAATACAGACAAAGTCAGAAAGTGGAAGTTCTTTTTCTGAATCAATATACAGAATTATTATATTGGACTACTGTAATGCACTCTACATGGGTCTGCCTTTGGAAGCTGTTTGGAAACTTCAGTGCATGCAAAATGCTGCAGGAAGAATGCTGTCTGGGGCCAATTATAGGGAGCATATTACTCCCTTGCTGAAACAGTTCCACTGTCTACTGGTTCATTTCCGGGTAGAATTTAAAGAACTGGTCATGGCCTATAAAGTTCTGTATGGCTTAGATTCTGACTATTTGAAAAATTGTATCTCCTCATTCGAACCTAAGAACTTCAATAGAAGACTTTGGCGCCTTACAGACGGGCCTAAGCAGCGCCGTCGTTGCGCCAGGAATACGCGCGAGGGGCGCCACTTCCGGACGCGCCTTGCCCCTTGTGCGTATTCTGTACGGCAAGATGGCGGCGCCCTATACAGACGGGTGCGGCCATCTTGACGTAACGGATGTGCAGCGTCTGGATGTCTAAACCCGGAAGAGATGTTGCGAGTGCATGCTTTGGCACTTGCAACATCTCTTCCGGGTTGCCAGAAGGAGCGTGATTTTCGCGCTCCTTTTTTACAGCGCGGGGGAGTCACGCGGTTTGGCTGCAGTGGCTTCCCCGCGCTGCAACCGGCAGCGGCCCAAGACCGCCCCTTTTGGGCGGTCTGTAACGGGCCTTTATCTCCATCCTGCCAGCATCACAGGCTCTCTTGGTGAAGACATGAGAAAGAGCCTTCTCAGTGGCTGTTCCCACCCTCTGGAGTGCCCTTCCACAGGAAAGAATGCTGGTCTCCTCCCTGCTTTCCTTTCACTGGTAAGCAAAAATGTTTTTATTTAGGCAGTATTGTAAATATAAAAATGTGGGGTAATTTAAGGATGGGTACAGATAGGCATTTTGCAGCGTCCTCCCAGTGAACTGGGGCTGGATGAGGGTGGGCATTTAGATGCCCAGCAGCCCTAGTCCATGAGGGCGCCACCATCATGGCTTGCCGCCCTCCAGACGGGTGGTGCCATGATGGAATGAGTGTTGCACAGCGTCCAAATGGCGCTGGCAGGAAATGATGTGATTGGCACGCACCCACCAATCACACCCCTTCCAGGAAGCTGCTGTAGACAGCTTCTTTTTGCTCTCAGGAGGGAGCACATCGTTGCAGCACCATTTAGTCGCTGCAGCAGTGATGTGGGGCAAACAGGGGTGGCACAGTGCTGTCCGTCTGTCAAGCCCCTAAGTTACCTAAGGCTTCAGCCTTTTTAATGAAACAAAAATATTTAAATATCAAAATATCAAAGCCAAGCCTCTTAAGAGTTTAGGTTTAAAACAGAAGAGTAGCAGAAATGTGCTCTTGTCTAAATATGCTTTCCTAAGAACTGAGACTGACTCAAAAATAACAAACACGTAGTTTGTAGTTTAAAACAAAAGTTTACTAATGGCTTTAATCTATATTTACATAGAGGCTATGTCCTAATCAAGCTAGTGAATAGTTCAAGTGAAAGAAATATTTATGGGGCTGTACAGATTGACCATTATATTTTATAATTCTGAATTGCTGTTATTGGTTTTATATTTTATATTTTATCATGCGAATGGCCTTTGGCTTATGCATTAATAAAGATTGAATGAATGGATTGACCATTAAGGCTGGTCTGGAGGGCAGAGTCAGGCCATGGCATCTATACAATGCACACCCTCAGGCCAGTGTGACTCTGACTCTGCCTGCAGGCCAGTGTGATGCTGCATGCCACACTACATGGCACGTGGCATCACGGTGCTCCTCTAATGCTGCATCTAGATGACACAGCACCAAAAGAACGCTAAAAAGCCATGGTGCCAACTTGGGGTGTTGTATATTTTTAAAATGTATTTTATTCTTTTAATAGCTATCTTTTTAATATTGTAATAATTTAATACTTTTTAATGCACCTCTTTTCTATGTTTTTAATTGTTAAAAACTCAATGTTAATGCATTATATATTGTAGAGGTTATAAAGTATTTTGCCAAGATCTTGCATTGTCATGTAACTACAAAATTGAGCTCCAGCATTGCAATTATATCTGACACTGCCAACCTATACTAACCTACCTCTGCAGCCTAATTTCTAAGGTGATAGAGATTGGGGTACTGGCAAATGATGTCCGGAATGCTCTCTCTGACATGGAGCACACTGGGGACAGGCACTGCAAAAACACCTTCCTGCCACAACTGCTTGTCCCAAGATGCTCTGAGACCAGGAGAGAGCTGCAAGTGTCATTTCTTATTGCCACAATCTCCAGGCCCTTGGAAACATTTCAGTCTGGTCCTGTTAGGCTGCAAGAATAGATTCTGGAGGTCATATTTGATTGTTCACAACCATATACATGGGCCTCCATAAGTTAGGAGATCATAAGTCTGTCTTATAATCTTGTTAACTGGTGAACACGATGCCAGCCTATGTATTTAAAATAATATATTTCTAATTTTAAAAACTAATCATTCCTGATCTTTTATTTGTGTTTTTCTGGGCAGGAGGAAGAGTTCAGAAAAATGAATAAAGAAAATGAAGTTCTCTTCTTCTAAAATGGAATGTATATATAGAATAGCCTAAGGCAATTTAGCTGATCCCCTCAGCTTGTTTTTACACTCATTTTTTTTAAAACAACAACAACAACAACAACAATGTGTATTTGGTTTTCAGTGGTGTATAAATAAATAAAAGCATTCTTAAAATGGAAAACATCTGAGGACAGCATCTCTTCTTAATAAAGTCAAGTATAAGATCCAAGGGAAAAGATACACATCAAGTGACATTTACTGTTATTGTACATGAGTCTAAAATCTATCTTATCAAATCCTTATAAGTAATTCTAGCCTCCAGCTTCTCACTGCATTGTGTTTGTGCTTTATTAAAAAATAAAGTCAAATTCCTCTCTTTGTCCCACATCATTATACACCAAAGGAGAATAAGACAAGAGCCAATGAACTTGTAAAGATTTTCATCTTGATTCCACGTTAAATGTACATAAGGGACTCTTTTAAGAGAAAATGGCAATTAGGGAACATTCCTGTATGGAGGAGAAAGAAGGACAAAAGGAAAATATTCCTTTTTCTAAAAACCCCTACAGAGATAATGCTTCTCTGTGGACAAGGTTGTCACTTTGAAATTCACTATATTGACCTACAGCTTTAAGCATTGGCATGTTTTAACAATAATTGACAGCACCAAAGATATAATCACAAGGTATTGTCATCAGTGCCTCGGTCGATTTTTCGCTTAAAAACACATTATGTAAATCTACGCAGCGCTTCAGTCATAAAATATTATACACACATTGGGTGCAGAAGAGAGACAGTGAGTGTCACAAAAACCTGTTTGAGAAACAGGCTACTAATTAATTCCCCCTCACCCTCCCACTGAACAGATATTCACTTGGCACATTTTTGGCACATTGTTGTTTTTTCAGCATTCAGAGCTGCTTTTCTATCTTGACATGTTATACAGTGTAATTTTTTTTCCTTTTTCCTTTTTTTCTTTAATACCACATGCAGTAGGTTTAGTGAAAAACAAAATATCATTTCATGCGTGAATTTTCAGCCTCATTAAAACAAAGGAAGAAAATGAGATCAATGAATGTAAAAATCCAAACAGAGCAGGGTCGCAAACAGATCTTCAGCAATGCACCTGTAGCCTGTGGCTGCTGAACAGACAAGAGATGTGAAGGAACCTAGCATCCTGCCCTGGTGTGGGGTATGAAATCCTTTTAGACCTGATAATTAGGATGATCATTGAAACCATGATGATGACGACAATGATGATGATATTGTTATTATTGTTATTGTTACAACACACATATCCTGTCTTTCTAGCAAGGGGTTCACAGTAGTGCATACGGGTCTGCTTCCTTCAATTTTACCCTGATATCTGTACTGTACTGTAAAAGAGTCAGTGTAGCAAAGTGGTTTGAGCATTGGACCACAACTCTGGAGACCAGGGTTGGAATCTCTGCTCAGCCATGGTTTTGACAAGGGAAAAAAACATTCAGGGTGGCCCCTGGTGCCTAGAAAGGTTGATTTGTTTGTTCTTGGGCACTAAACAGCATGGAATTTCTGTGCAGTCTGCAGACATTCTAGTGACCCAGTTTGACCTCAAATGCTGTTGATATCCCCACTTACAACAGACCCATTATATTGATGGGGAGGCCAAGATGACCAAATTGAGGCTGTTGTACTTTAGTTACTTCATGAGAAGCCATGACTCACCAGAAAAGACTAATGCTGAGAAAAGTAGAGGGGAGTAGAAAAAGAGGAAGACTGCATGCCTGAAGGATAGACTCAATAAGGGAGGTCATGGGTCTGGGTTTACAGGACCTAAGCAGAGCAGTGGAGAATAGGAAGGCTTGGAGATGTCTCATCCACAGGGTTGCTATGAGTTGTGGTTAACAACACGAACAACAACAACAACAACAACAAAAGTTCTGATTTACCTTTCAACAGGTGATTCAGTTGATCTATTTCACTTGTGATTGTCTATAGGATTTAGGCCATTCTTCCTCAGGAAGAGAAATTAACAGGAATCACAGTATGGTTGTAGTAAATATGGCTGTGGCTAAGTGTGAATGAGGCAAGAGGAAGGCAAAGCGCCGATGAGATGAGGGTAAAAAGGATGGAGTTGTTTCATCAAACTTCTATCTAAGGGACATATGTGATAGAACTGCATACTTTCCTTGGCTCTCCCTTCCTCATACTGTGAAAGTCATTTTCTTTGCAGAGTTGTCTTGAGTGTAGAACAGGCAGAAAACTTATTATATCTGCAATAGTACAAGACCATGCCTGACTTTCAGAGCCATAGTTCTAAGTTTATGAATCCTACATACCTAAACATCTTGGTTTTAGGAACCTAAGGGCAAATACCTGAAGATTGTTTGGTTTTAAAATGGATTGATTAATTTTAATGTCCTTCAGTCACTAGTACCACCTTCAGTCACAAGGTGTCAGACTTCCCCAAGTATCACATAATTTAAAGTCTGAGAAGACTGGTGGGGTAGTTTTCAGTTGTAGGGCAAGCAAAGTCCTCTTTTTGAGACTTAAAGGCTACTAATAATTAGGGTAGAGACTACTGGGCTACATAGACCATGGTCAGATTCAATGTACATTATTATCTTTATTAACATGCAGTGCTGGTCCCCTGCCCCATATCCAGCTTGCCAACTATTCTCTTTCTATCTGTCGGCATATTCAGCCTGGGTAAGCCAGTTTTTAAAATATAAAGGTGATTTAAAATATATGTCAAAATGTTACTGGGGGTGGGGTAGAAGCCACATTATCAGTGATGACAAGGTTATACCTATTGAGACCCACATTGCTCAGCTGAGAAACACAACTTAAAACAATAATTTAGCTGGTGGTTGTGTGGGTATGTATCAAAAACAAAACAAATCTTTATCAGTTTTCAAGAAAATAGACATGCACTGGCTAATCCACACTGTCAACATTTAGAAATCTGTTCTGTGGTTTCTGTGGTTTGCAGGGTCATACAATCAAACTCAATTTAGGAATGTGGTGTACATCTGTGAATATGAATGAGTATGTGACAATATATCTGCTGTCAAATGAACAGGCTTCATGGGAGCAACAAACTATGAAGCAAAGCTCATTTGCTCAAAGCCTGGCAAGCTGCATGCATAACACACCGAGGTAAAATTGGTGCTGTTATTATGTTATAAAAATGCATCCTAGACACTAAAATTAGAACTCTGAAGAAAGATACTATCATCTTACAATTTGTGAACAAAGCTATTTGTAATATCACCTTGTAATACACAAAAGTACGATTGCACACATCTGAACATACTTATTTTCTATAAGAGTGTTATAAATATGTAATATATGAAAGTGCAAGATGAGTGGCTTTAGAATAAATATATATATTTTTAGATGTCATTAGACTCTTTGATGGGTTTTTTCCCATATAGGAAGTAAGTGGCAGAAGACTGCATTAATAAGTTTATAGTGAGGAAAATATTACATTAAAAATGTAAATTTGACCATGCAGGAAAATCCAAATAACTTGGAATTCTTGGAGAAGAGAACCAAATTCTTCCTGCCTCCACCAATATTATTCATACTGAGATACTTTGTGACAATAGAAGTAACCTGAATTTAAGTTTCTGAGTTTGGGCTTTATTGGTGGTAAAATCAATAAAATCAATGGGCGTTTGAAACACTTACAACTTGTTTGTGGTTTTGGGATATTCTGGGGGAAAACCCCCAAAACATCTATTGCAATCAGTTTAATTTACCTTGAAACAAAAATATTATATTTTATCTATTCACTCTATCCATTTGGTTAACTGGAAGACCTAATTTTAAGAATATAAATATGTACATTATAATAGTACCATGGATGTAAAATACTTATGTGAAATACTAATCCTTTCTCTTTTTAAAGGTACAAATTGTTTTGAGGCAATATTTTGGGAAGCAAAGTCCTATCACCAAATGTGTGCACTTTTATGACATCCCCCATCACTATTATTTGTCCAAACAGGTCTCAGTATCAGCAGATTGTTTTTTTTTTTTAAATTATACCCTATATTTGTATAAAATGCTCACATTTAAAAACCCCAAACAAACCCCTTTAATAGCTCTGAATCCTAACTGATTTGTTGTATCACTAACGTGTTTTTAAATATTTAAAGGGGAAAAATGGAAGAGGGAGGAATTAAGAAAACAAGAAAGTAGGATGGAGAGGGAGGAAGAAACATATTTTAGGGAATGATTAATTAAACAGAGAGAACCAAACTTGACTGGACATGACATTAAACACATCATTAACCACCACATCTGTTGCTAGTTTTGAAAAAATATATAGCTGTTGCTAGAGATGGAGATTTTCACTGGGACCACATCACACTACGTGGATAGGTTTAACTCTTATCTCCAACACTATAAATTTGATAAAGATCCCCCTGCCAGTTTTTATTAATCCCAGAAGAAAAGCTCCTTCTTTTGCCAATGGTAGGGCTGCCAGGTAAAATAAGTGACATGGCTTATCTTTAATAGTTGTGCAAATGTTTCAGTCAATGTTGTTTGTCATGCAAACACTGGCTTATGAAATTTCCTCTTATTATTAAAGGGTTGTTGTTGTTGTTATTGTGCATCTTCAAGTCATTTCCAATTTATAGCAACTCTAAAACAGGGTTTTCTTGACACGTTTCTTCACGCGGCGGCAGCGTTCTCCTGTGAGGTAAAATGCATTCTTCACCCCATCCGGTTCCCATTGCACTCCCTTCACAACCCTGGGGGCTGTGCAATAAACTTAAGTGGTATAGCAGTCTGAGTGAACCTGCCCCTCATCATGTCCACTATTAATTTGTAATAGTCTGCTGTTAAGCAAGTAAGATATGTCACTAATGATATCTTGGGCTAACCGAACCTAATTTTGTGTCCAGTTTAGACATGGGACCCAGTTTCAATGACATGACAGGTTAGACAATCACTATTAAAGACTGAAGTTCTAAGTACATGTGAAAGCCCAACTGAATAGAGCAAAAACACTTTAAGATAAACACACACAAGGCCACATTCTAAAGCTGCCAGTCATATCTCAATAAAGTCTTCCTATTTTGCACACTTCCAGTTCATCAAAGAAGCAATGCTTCAGCAGTGCAAAAACTTTCTAGTGTGGAAGTACCACATATATTCCCACTATCCCAATTTGGTTGGGACAGTCCTGATTAATCTTCTGTCATCCCACTTTTCAGATGCTTTTAAAATGTCCCAGTTTTTCATTCCTTCTTCCATTTTGTCTTCAGCTTACTTTAATTGCTGCAAATGGTGTTCAAAATACAAAGGTAATTTGCATTCAATTAACTCAGGAGAAGAGAAGGAAAATTGGCACCTTGCCCTTCCCCATAAAGTGAACTGCTGTATCTTCTCCTAGCTTGTAAGTTTTCCATATTAATAACATTTCCCATCTTGATTATACTCTGATGTTTACTGGCCACATGTATACCAGTTTTCATTTGTGAAATGTTGGAAGGTATGGTATCTATGTGTTTAAATCTTCCAACACATGACAATGTAATCTCTATAAATTGAGTGAGCACAAAACTTTACACAAGTTGTTGTAATTAATAATTAAGTCTGGAAAGAGAGATACAGAGCTGGAGGGGAGGGAGCTGTGTTTGTCAGGGATAAGATTTAGGCCCTTTTTTCTTTGAGTTTCTTTGAGTTTCTTGAGACAAACAACCACTCAAAGGAGTCACAGACAGAATAAGGAAACTGGTGAGGAAACACAACCTCCAAACAATCTCCAAACCAACCAAAAAAAATCCAACAAAAGCGAAGGACAGGAGAGACCTTCTCATGATTTAAGGAGTTTACCACATAATGTGCAACTGCTGACAAGTCTACATAGGGACCACCAAACACAGTGTCCAAACATGAATCAAGGAACACAAGACACTGCAGACTGGGTCAGCCAGAAAAATCAGCAGTAGCAGAACACATTATAAACCATTTTGGGTATAAAATGCTGTTTGAAAACACTGACATTCTGGACCATGTCAACATCTATCAGGTCTGAATGCACAGGGAAGCCATTGAAATCCACAAACCCCTGGACAACTTCAAACAGGAAAAAAGAAACCCTTGAATAAACAAAGGGACTAAACAGACAGTCCCTTTGCACCAGCTTGGGCGTGGCGTCAGAGTGTGGTATTTAGATGTCACACAGTCTGATAGCGCTCCAAGCCAGCGTCATGCCACCTGCCTGACCACACAACAGGCAGCTTTGCAATGCTCTGCCAGTGTGGCAGTGGCAGAAAAGCCAGTTTTTTGCTGGCTCAAAAAGTTGCTGTAACCCCAAGCCAGCTTTCTCCGGGGTGGCTTGAAGACGCCTCTTCTCGGCCATCTGTTTTGGACCAAAGTTTGGCTACCAGTCCTGAAAAACACCAAAATCAAACCCCAGCAAGTGCAAGTGAAAACCACCCAGAGTCTGGGGGCTTTCCCAGCAAACAATGGATCACTAATTAAATAGACGCCTTGAGGCCTTGCCATTCAACAATAGACCAACACAAGATTAACATGTACATCACTTCCTCTCAACCAATGGTCACATTGTGTGTGTGTGTGTGTGTGTGTGTGTGTGCACATACCCTACTGACTTCTATGCCAGCATTCTCTCAAGATGCTGGCCACAGATGCTGGTGAAATGTCAGGAATAAGCTCTTCCAGAACATGGCCACAAAGCCTGAAAACCCCACAAAGATATGGATGCCAGCCATGAAAGACTTTGACTGCACTTTTGTAATTATGTTTACAATATTCATTTATAACTGGCCCCATAGAACCCAAGGAGTGCTCTGTAGAAGCTTGTATCCCAATAAGTCTTTTAGGGTGAAGCAAGCAATATTTGACAATGTATATAAAGATGGCACCCCCACTTTTTACTTTGCCCTTGTTCATCCATTTAGGTGTAGGCTAGCATTTCTGGTATGGACACATTGCAAAATAAACACAACCATCTGTTCACTACACAGATTCAATGGGACCATTATAGAACATCTCTGGCTCTCAGATTACAATTTTTCAATGCCCAGATCTCATTCATGCATTCTCTGAAACAGGTCATTCTGGACAATATCAATCCATTCTTTTGCAACAATACCTCATCACTTACAAATATTGCTGCTTTAAAATTGAAATATGAGGCAGGTATGCAGTAATAGTAAACCGGCAAGTAAACAACATTCATTTCCTTGCTGCAGTGTGATATCATTGCTGGGGTTTTGGCAAATCCCTACTTTGGGGACAGGATACTGCATCTTTGACACATAATGTCAAATTTATCATCTTAATGTCAGATTTGTCACAGTTTTTTCCAATGGTATTGTCAAATGTGTCTGCTATTAACAGATCTTTTCCCAGCTTTGTTGTAGAAGAAAGAGGCGAGAATCATTTTGGAGCTTTTACACTAGTCTAACTGATATTACAACAATGGAACTAGGTTTTTTTATATACAATAGTGGATCTACTGTATCTGAAGAAGTAGATCAAGTCTACAAAAGTTTATGCTCCAGTTTCTTCTACACAGCCTCAGAAGTGCTGCAAGATCATTTTGCATACTGATATCCCAGATTAACACAGCTGAATTTTCCTTTTTGCCAGTGATGCATAAAGGGGTATCCAATACCTCCTTATAAAACATTCTGATATGCAGCAGAATAGCTGTCAGATGCCACCTCCCCTACCCACAATTGCCCATGGTGATGTGCTGGGAAATCTCGATTGTACCACTGCTGGGTTGACTGTCTTCATTGTTCCTCCCTGACATCCAGACCACTCTGTAACTATGCTGGGGACTTTACATTGCACCAACTGCAAATATGATCTTGTCCATAGAGTTTTGGATACTCAGATCAAAGCACAATGCCTGCTTCTAATCAGATGCTTACAATCAGCAGCTACATTTAGCTTTTCATAGATGAAAATACTTTTTTGTTGTTGCAGTGACCATTTACTGCAAAAGATTCTGTTTCTATGCATTTTCACACTCTACTCCTCTAAGGATTCCTTAAATAGAAGGCACAAGTCTCCGCGTATCATATTATTTTTCAAAAGAAGGCAATGTTCCATTTCCCCAGTTTTGACATGCCAATTATTACTTACATGTATTATTAGCTCTACAGCCAAAATATGGGTTTTCAAGTATCCACTTACAATTTGTCTTTTATTTTAAAATTAGAGTTGGGTGTCATCAGCTTATTGCTATATTTGTTCTTATTGCTTATTGCTCTTATCTAGTTCTTTCATACTCACCTTTCCAAATCCTAGCTTTCTTTTGATATCTTGCCTACATTTTTCATTTCAATTAATGACTGAGCCAAGATATAGCAAAGATTTAACTATGTCTTTATTGTCCACTTCAAAGTTATATAAATCATCTGTCGTCATTATTTTTGTTTTCTTAATATTCAGCTGTAACTCTTCTTTTGTACTTTCTTCCTTAATTTTCAACAATAGTTCCAAGTGTTGGCTATTTTCTGCTAATGTGGTGTCATCTGCATGTCTTAAACTGTTGTTGCTGCCTGCTTTCTCTGAATCTAATGATATATATATTCTGCATATAAATTGAACAAATAGAGTCTTGTCTGACACTCCTGCTAATTGGAAACCATTCTGTTTCTCCATATTGTGTTCTGACAAAAGAATAGGTTATTCATCAGGACAGTTAAATGTTGTAGGATATCCACTTCTTCTGGAGCTATTCATATTGCCTAATGATCTGCACACACACAAAAAAGGTTTTGCTATGTGGGGATCTCAGCTCATATCCCGCTGTTGCCTATATCAAATGTGGGATTTCAGTCCTCTATCCCACTGCTGGTGCCACCTAATGTGGGATTTCCACCCTTTATGTGAAGGTTCCACCCTTTATCCCACCACTGTGGCCAAATGTGGGGCTCTTTGCACTTAACCCACCAAATGTGAAGAATTCATGATGTTCTCTGAAAACACTAAGTATGAGGGCCTTCCCTGATCCCCACCTCTACCACATGTAAGGAATTCCTTCTATCTTCCTTGTGTAACACCAATGGTGAGGTCAGATTAAATGCCTTCATCTTTCCTATGCGGATTTATCCCCAACAGAATACCATTCTTCCGCCTTCAATGTTGCCATCTTGCCTGAACCCAGAATGATCACATGACAGCAATTCTGGAGCCAAAAATGCATATAAATACAAAACTTTACAAAAGTTAAACATAAAGCAGCAAATTATTTATATATAACATTTGAAACACTGCACTCACTCCCCTCAAGATAAATAAAACCCTTACCCATCACACAACTCTAACTCCTTCCTCTCACTTCAACCTAGTTTCAAATCCCTCTCAAACCCCAGGCAAAAATCTTGACTTGCACTCAAACTCAAACTCTAACTGCCATTCACCTGCTGCCCCATGGAAATCTCTGCAAAAAATTCCTAAGTCAGCATCAACACTGCATTCTCTTCCCCTTTCCAACAGCGACTTACCTCGTATTGGCACAATAAACCAAGCAAAAATTATATATACAAACCCATGATACCACAAGCACAGATTGGTTTTTTCCCCATTATCATACATAATTGACCCTAGAGTCTCTTCCTTTTCTAAGCACAGCTTGAAAATCTGGCATCTCTTGCTCCTACAGTGTAAAAGTCTGTGTTGTAAAATCTTTAACATTACTTAGCTTCCATGAAATATCAATGCAATAGTCTTATGGTGACCTTTTTCTCAGGGATTACAAGATATATTAATACATGCACCTGAGGAAGTAGGCTCAAGTTGATGAAAGCTCATGCTACCAACTTTTATCTTTATGTTAGCCTCAAAGATGCTGCAAGATCCCTTTGCATACTGATTTTCCAGACTAGCACAGCTATGTCTTTGGAGTTTATCACATGGGGAAAATCCTGTGCAAAAAAGGGGGTTTAAAATGGGGAAAAACCACAAAAGTGGGCTGAATTTCATATGATGTCATTGTTAAACTAATGTTAACCTGAATGGAAAGTGGAGGGAAAGTAGACAAAAGTCACTCCTTTTTACTTTCAGAAAATCCTGAAAGAAAAAGGAGCAGCTTTTGTTTACTTTTTGTTCAGGTTAACACAAGTTTAACAATGGCGTGGAAATCAACCCGCTTTTGCAGGTTTTTTCTACCTTTTAAATCCCATTTTTGCATGGGATTTCCCCCATGTGATAAACTCCTTTGAAAGCTATAATAATTGTTTCTAATTTGTGTTTCATTGTTTTGTTTTCCATGGCTATTTTTGGTAGATTACCTCCTAAATGCCCATGTAGACTCTTGTAATTTCTTCCTCTTCTTCCTCAATTGTGGGAGCATAAACCTGGATGATGGTTATATTCATAGGTTTTCCATAATGTCTTATTGATGCTATAAAGACAGTCTTCGTATTATGTTTCCAAGTGGTTTTGCTACATCTTGACTCAGTGCTCTTGTTGCTCTTGTGTGACTTCAAGTTGTTTCCAGCTTATGGCGACCCTAAGGGGAACTCATCATGTGGTCTTCTTGGCATGTTTATTTAGAGGGAGTTTTCCATTGCCATCTTCTGAAGTTTAGAGAATGTGACTTGCCCAAGGTTACCCAGTGGGTTTCATGGCCAATTGAGGATTCAAACCCTCTTCTGCAGAGTCAAAGGCCAATGCACTACACAACGCACAATACAAAAGAAGTAGCACTGTGTCCAATGATATCACTGGACCCAAGCCAGTGCTCAAGTCATAGGCCAATACACATAAACCACTACACCACAGTGGCCCACTATTACTGCCATCCAATTTCTTCTTTGATTTTTATTTCTAGAGTAAAACACTATAATTATTTGATTGAGACTGTGCCATTCCTGTCCACTTTAGCTCACTCACACAAAGTATGAATTGCTTTATAATTTCTTGCTTTTAGGGTTTTGGAAGTAAAGGACATTTAGAAGTGGTTTACCATTGCACCTTATGCATGAGAGATAACTGATATCCACTGTGATTGTCTCTGAGAGATCCTGTGCTAGTGTCAGCCCCCACTACTTCTGCGGCCCAATTGCTGTTTGTCACATTTAGCTTGGGAGACCCTATCAGTAGCAATGTTTCTCACTTCATGGGTGCATGCAATTCCACCACCATGGAAAAAAAGTACAAGATGGGGGATTATCAATGCACTGAAGAACTCTAACTACTTCCCATTTCCTACCTATGACAACAACCCATGTTTAATACTACATCATAGTATATAGTAGAACAGAAAACTGAGGTGGAAAACTTCCATCTGAAAGAGAAAGCATAATATTAGTTACACCTTGGAACACCTAAGCCATACTTTTTCATGGTATTATTTGCAGTTGGCTGCTTTCAAATCGCAGCTGAACATTATAAGGAAAGAATAGATATGCTTCTGAATTGCAAAGATGAAGAAAATGAAGTTAATTAATGTGTCATCCATCTGGAACTTGAAAATTCTCTTGCCTAGGGAATATATCATCATACACTGGTTCTTCCCATTTGCACAGTGCACAATAACAGCCATGGATTGAATCAAAGCCTTGACTAAGCTTTTGTAAATTGTTTCTATTTGATGTAATAATATTCAGTGAAGTCCTCAGAGTAACTACTCAAGTGCACCAAAATAACTTATATTGGGGTGGGGGTGGGAAAACAGTCTCCTTCCTATCCCAGAAAAATAGAACATGAGCACCAGCAATAAGCTCACCAAGCCTACAAACACTTGATGTATTTGTTAAGATTTCTCATTCAGAGCAAGAGGTTTATGGTTGGTATTAACTATTTGCTACTGGCATAAATACCCTAAAGGCACCAGATTATGTCTGATCCTGGGAGCTAGGCAGTGTCAGCCCTGGCTAATGCTAAAATGGGAGACAACCAATGAATATCAGGTACTGTAGGGAAATGGTAAACTACTTCTCCCTAAGAAACTCTATGAAATCCATGGAGTCACCATATGTCAACAGGCAACTTGAAGGGCCATACCCACCCACACCATCAATAGTACAATATCTTCCTGTAACCCCCTAATATACCAAAGTAGCTGGGGGCACTGTGAAAGCTGTTATATGGAAATCATGTGGGAAGGGTATTGACTTAATCTGACCCATGCTCGATATGCTGGGATATAATGGCTTTTGAAAAACAATAACTCATTGTTTTTAATCATTCTCATAAAACTAAAAAAAGAACCAAACCTGAACCAACAAAGACTTTCCCCCTTTTCACTTCATCTTCTTGACTTCCTGAGGCTCCAGCTATCTAATTGCATATAGAACCCCATTGTCCAAGCCCATGTCAGAAATAAAGTCCAGTCACACTGAAGCTCTGATATTGCTGCAGTCAGTCAACAGAATTTAAAGTCCAGTAGGTATAGATTGCAGAATTTTCACAGTTCCTATGTAGTCCCTAAACCAGGAGCTACAAAGGGATCCTTGATATATAATAGTCATGAGTACATAATCCAAGGTTACGCACTCGTAATTTCCATAAAGGATTCTGACCATCATTTCCTATGCAGAGAACTTGTTAAAGTCTGTTTAATGCTGCAGAAAAACCACATTTCATATGGCACAGCATAAATCCCAAACTACAAATAATATTCAAAAACAGTACAGTTTTCATGACTTTCTTGCTGCAAGAAGAAAAATAGTAACATCATTGGTTCTTTCCTACAGCAATGATTTTTTTTTTTAAGATTTACTTTCCTACAGTAGTCAAAAGCATGCCATGATTTATAAGGATACAGTATTCCTTAAGGGACATCGGTAAGCAAGGTGCTTAAAAGGCTTAATCAGCAATACAGGAGAGAGGAAAAGGCCCTTCAGTGAATGACCTTTTTTCTTGTTTTAACTTATGATAAACTAGCCATCTTATTAATTACAATGACACTGAATTCTACATAGTCTCTAGGGATCATTGTTTTTGCTGAAGTTTTAAAGTAGTTAGATTTCTGACACTGCATTTATATTATGAAAGCTTTTTACAGAAGTGTGTGTGTGTGTGTGTGTGAGAGAGAGAGAGAGAGAGTGAGAGAGAGAGAGAGTTAGTTAGTTAGTTTATGGGCCCAATATGATCCACAGAGGGTACTGCCCAGAGATATATTTACAGGACAACAACAACATATTAGTAATTTCTTACCCACGTCTTCCCATGGATCAAGATGGGGAACAACAACTACTAACAGATACACCACATCAATTATAACATATCAATTAAAGTACACATCAATTTAAAAGGACATGCATGCATTTAAAAGAACAAGATATACACATATTAAAAGAACCCACATTTAAAACTCATCATTTAAAATTCACAATTTAAAAACTATTTGGGTAAGCCTGCCAGAAGAGACTGGTCTTTACTGCTGTTTTGAATTCAAACATCGTATTCAACTGTCAAATCTCTTCTGGTATTCCACAGTGTAGGAGTAGCTGAAGAAAAAGTCTGGCAACCTTGTCCTAGCTGACATGAAGACTTTCCCCCTCCAAATGAAATTGTCCTGCAGTCCCCAAATTTCTAGCATTGGAAAGAGTGAGCCACTGTAAATGGTCCACTAAGTCTTCTTCTTGGCTTTACTTCGCGAATGAAGATTCAGGAAGGACTCATCCGTGCTTTCTACAAGCGCATTGATGATGTTGGATGTATCCTTCGAGCCTGTGCAATGGATTTTTCTGGTGGAGCGCAGTGTGCATAGAACTGGCCTCACCCTTTAAACCAGAGGTTCATCTGCTGAGGCCTTGACAAACATGGAAAGTGGCAGTGAGGGCCTCGGATCGTAGGTTTGATTAGAGTTTCCTTCTCTTAGATGGTTGACCTTACAGGGTTAGATGAGCACTATCTGCCCAGGTTTGGGATTGGAGTTTTCCTTCTCCTAGGATGGTTGCCATAAGGCTAGAGAGCTCATTCTGCCCTTTGGCGTTCTTGGTCAGACCCTTCAGTTGTGACCTGTCTGGCATGGGAGGCCCTGCCAGTGGCTATTATACCACTACCAGCACAGCTCACAGCTTCATTAGGGTACACAAGCCTCTCCACTACAGCACCTTATATATGCTGTGTTTGCATCCCTTAGTAAATTTGTCTGCTTCTTCTCTTTGGATGCCTAAAGCATACTTCTAAATGCTCCTCTGAAGTTTGCTGCAGTGCTAGAAATATGGGGACTGAAGGAAAATTTCATGGGAGAAAAATTCTTCTTTGGGAGGGAAATGCCCTTAATTTCCCCTCCCCAATAGACACATCTCAGTACAGACCTTATCTCCTCCTGAAGCTGCACTTGTCCAGAGAAGAAAAAATGATAAGTGATTTATGCATAATAAGAATTGTATTTTACTGACTGGACACAGGAAAGGGGCTTTCTCACATTCAGCTGGCACTTCCACAGTCTCTGTAAGTGCTGGCTGAAAATGCTTTGCCTTCCAGGAGTGTCCTGCTTGGTGTGCATGAGAATGAACAGTATTCATTCAGTTCTGACAGCTGTTCCTACCATGATAAAATGTAAGGCAGTTTTTAAGTGGTAGAAAATTGTTCATCATTTAATTTATCATAGTCTTATGGTGGCTTACCAACCATTCTTTTATTTGCATAGATATACTGCTTAAGATTTTATTTATTTAGAAATATTTATAAACTGCTTACCTCAGCAGATTACAGTGTAGTGTATTATCAAGCATGCAGTATAAAACAACATATCAATTTCAGATACAATATTTGCATTTCCACAAAATAAATAGTGTTAGCATTAGTATTTCAATTTATAACCTGTACCTTCTCATAAGAGCTTGGGATAACATAAGACACACACAGCTGCAATTACAAATTTTCAATGCAGAGGATCTAAAAACTTTACTTACACAACAAACTGCAACTATCTAAAGTAATACATTAGACAATGTGAGGAAGGACAAACAACTATACAAACAACCCAAGTCAAAGAAAAGTCCAGTATTTGCTTTCCCCTTGAAAACTTATACAAACAGATATGGTTTTAAATGGCAATTGAAAGACAAAAGTGCAGGGAGAAACTGGATTTATGGGAAGGAACTCTAGAATTGAGTGACAGCATCTAGAAAGCCTGTCATGTGAGGTTACCCTGCAGGCCTTATTACTGCAGAGGAATAGAGTCAAACTAACATAGGAAGGTTTGCAAAAATAGGTAAATCTTCAATACGTGTCTAACAATAGGAATTGGCAGTGAATGTCCAGATGCAGAATTAATATTATTCAACAAAAGAGTGTGCCACTATGATAAATGCTCTGCTGTGACAACTGTAGAGTGGACTTTAGGATTGTGTGGAACTACTTGGATAGTAGTAATCCACAATTACTTCTTGTTGGTGGTCAGGAAGTAGTCTCCTAATAGGTGGGAAGGCCCTCCACTGGTCATCCTTTCCTGTTCTGTTTAACTCCAAAGAAAATAAAAAAGAGATCTAACAATACCATTCATTTGTTTGTTTGTTTTTTGAAAGGCTAGCCATTATGTCACCTTTTATTAAAATTGGAGTTATGCACAGTTGCAAAGGCTAAACAAAGTGTCACAATGGGCATGTCACCACTTTAACTACCATAATTCTATCCTAAAGAATCCTGCAATTTGTAGTTTGATGAGGTACCCATGCTCTTTGACAGACCAGGCTGAATAACTCACCCAACTACAAATCCCAGAATTATGTACAATAGAGTCATGGCAGTTAAAATGGTGTCAAACTACTTTAATTCAGCAGTGTGGATACACCCTATATCAACATATTTTGTTTGAAGATCTATAGTTTGATTTCAGAAGTAACCATGGCCTTTTCTGGAATCCCTTATGCAATATTTGCAAAGAATGAATAAATGTGCTAAGTGGTGACCAGTGTAACTTTCAACTCTTCCATAAGGTTACCTATTTCATAAAAGATCTTATAAAACAAAGTCTTTCCTTTAGAAAGAAAAAAGAAAGCCAGATGGTAGCATTCTAATGAACTACAGTTATGAGCGGTTTGTCATTGACTTCAGTCGGATGAGTCTGCCCACAGGTATGGGGGTTGTCAGAAACAAACTGTATAAAGCTCCTGGTTTAGCAAAGCCATCAGAATGATAAATACTCATTGCAACAGGGCAATAGACCACCTGTTTGTCTCTAGAACATATGCTTCTACATGATGTCCTTTGTTTAAGAACGGAGAGATGACTGAGAAGGGAATGGTTATGAAACCTATTCCCAGATGCTGGTGGTTTTATCTGCATGTGTATCTCATTGTACGCCTTACTACCATATTAGAATAATTGTTTAGGAGAACTGCACGGGATGGCTATATTTAAGAACAAAGATGCACATGTCTTCTGTTTCTCAGATCAAAAACAAAAATTATAACTTCAGAAAAGGAAGGATAGGCAATGGAAAATGAAATGCCCTAACAGGAACTACTTGCTGGGAACTGGTCTCTGCTGCTGCTTATTAGTAAAGCTTGGCTGCCCTTGGTCCACACACAAAATTATAAAGGACCACAAGGGACAGCTAGTTCACCTCTGTGCCAGTTCAAGAATCTACTCCACTCAGGTGAAACATCTGGTCAACATAGGCCCCCCTGGACCTCTGTTTCTGTAGTGAAGGACCACTGTTGTACTGCTTCCTGTTGGAAATTAAATAAACAATGTCTAAGTGGCTACCCTAGCTGATGAGGAAATAGCAAGTGATAATGGACTCACTGTACTTATTATTCCCTTTTAATGTGTTGAGATAGTAATGTTTCATTTCTAAAATGATCATCCTGGATGACATTTAGAGGCAAACACAAGTTGTTATATCAGTTATTTGTAATAAGACTGGCTTTCTGTTTTGTAATGGAAAATGTGAGGATCTGGAAATAAATGCCCTCTTTTAGATTTGACCATAACGGATTACAATTACATCTTTTAAATGTTATCCTTTACATCAGGATACAGAAGTAAATCTCCAACAATTAAAAGCAAACAACATGAACCCATTATCATTGTGTTTTTAGTGATTACCAGCAGACAATTGATATTCATTTGCATAAGGACCTAGTACAGAGGTAGGTCAGGTGCCAAACATTTTTTAAAAATGAAATAAAAGTGACTTTTAACATGTCAGTAGTTTTGCCTGTTCAGAACAGAATCAAGTTAAATTACTTCAATGATGATGTAATTTGGCAAAACAGGGTATACATATAGTGTGAGCATTCTAGGGGAGGATGGGCTGCTTCTTTTGTCAGTGTTTTGCAAAACCAAGATGCTAGTGAAGTATTCCTTCCCTTTGTTTAACTCTTCTCTTAGCTACTGAGGCAAGCAATGAACTGGCCAATTCATGGAAGGATTACGCTAACACAGTGATTCTCAAATTTTGGTCCTTTGGATGTTTTGGACTTCAGTTCCCAGAATTCTTGACAGTTGGTCAAGCTGGCTGGGGCTTCTGCAGTAGGACCCCAGTAATGCGCTGGGCATACTGAAAGAGAACTATCAAAGTGTCTGGATATGAAATCATGAATAAAGCCACTGATCTTTTAAAATTATATAAAAATGTGTCTGCTATCTTTTCAGTCCAGTCTGTCAAATCTGCCTCATTGAAGATGTATCAATAAACTCATGAGTGATATTGAAAAGCATTAATCCTACAGAACCACATAAGTTGGTCTTTGCTGTATAACATATAGACGATTATCTGGACCCATTTCAAACTGGCTTCAGGACAGGATACAGAGTTGAGACTGCCTTGGTCACCTTAGTCGATGATCTCAGCCTGGGCATCAACAGGGGAAGTGTGACCCTGCTGGTGCTCTTGGACATTTCAGCAGCCTACGATACCATAGACCATGGTATCCTTCTGGAATGCCTGAGAAACTTAGGTATTGGGGGCACTGTGTTCCAGTAGCTCTATTCCTACCTCGCGGGCAGATTTCAGATGGTGATGCTGGGGGACAGTTGCTCTTCTAAAAGAGAGCTGACATCTGGTGTCCCTGAGGGTTCCATCCTGTCTCCCATGCTGTTCAACATTTACATGAAGCTGCTGGGTTAGAGACATGGGACGTGGTGTTATCAGTACATTGATGATACCCAAATTTACTTCTCTATGTCTCTGATTGTTGCAGTGACTAAGGAAGGCATCTCTCCTCTGGATGCCTGCCTTGGGTCAGTAATGGGTTGGATGAGGGAAAACAAACTCAAGCTGAATCCAGAGAAAATGGAGGTACTTGCAATAGGTACCTCAAGTCCAGGGATGGAGATTTGTCAACCAGTCCTGGACCGGGTCACACTTCCTCTAAAGGACGAAGTTCACAGTTTGGGAGTACTCCTGGACTAGTTGCTACAATTGTCATCTCAAGTGGATGCGACAGCCAGGAGTGCTTGGTACCAACTTCAGTTGATACACCAACAGCGCCCCTACCTGGGTGCCCCTACCTGGACCAAAAGGACCTGGAAGCAGTGGTACACACACTGGTAATCTCTCATCTTGATTTCTGTAATGGCTCTACATGAGGCTACCCTTGTACCAAGTTCAGAAGCTTCAATTGGTTCCGGTTAATCCAAGTTTGACCATATAACACCTGTTCTAAAGTCTCTCCACTGGCTGCTGATTAGCTTCCAGGCGTAATACAAGGTGTTGGTTATTACCTTTAAAGCCCTACATGGCTTGAGCCCAACTTACTTGCAGGAACGCCTTTCCCTACATAATCTGCCCCACACTCTTAGAATAACTGGGAAGAATGTGCTAGAGCACCAATCAACCAGGATTATATCAACTTCCCAGAGAACCTTTACAGTAGCTGCTCTGAAATTGTGGAATGGTCTTCTAGAAGAGATCCATTTTATTATCTCCCTGGAGACGTTTAAGACGGATCTCTTCTGACGAGCTTACCCACCTCACTTTGTGTAAAAAACTTCTTCAGACCATAGTATAATCTCATTGCATGCCACTTGACGACCAGTTAGTTTTTAAGATTAACTGTATTAATTTTATTGATTCTATTTTTAGATGTATTTTGCCTATTGATGTATGTATTTTATGTTGTAACAATGGGTTTGAAAAGAGACTAAAGGGACAAAGTAGTATAAAATGTTTTTATCTAAATACTTAAAAAGGGTAACAAAGCAGTATAACAAAATCACATTAAACCCATATATACAAATAATACTAAATAAAGCATAATAACAAATAGCAAATAATATAAACTATATAACACAAGCATAATACAACAGAAAGAAAGGCTAAGAATAGAGTGAGCAAAAGGGAGAGCTCACTACAAGGCCAGCCTTATTAAGGGTGAAAACTTAATTAGAGCTATACACACACAGGTGAAAGTCATCTACACTCAGGAACTCTACATTAACCCTATAATGGTTACCAAACTTATAATGACTCAAGTGTAGAGCATGTTATCATTCCAACATTTTAGTGGACTGTAATCCTGCCTCAATCCATCTGGGAGAGGAGGAAAAAATAAAGTATTATTATATATTATTATTATTATTATTATATCTGAACAGCTAATGAGGAGATGTGATTCAACCCAGTATGTTATCTTCAAAAAATGCTGTGCCTATTTGCATTACATTTGAGGATTGAATTCTTCATTCAGAAAGTGCATGAAAATCTAACAATCTGTTTTCTTTTTGCCGTTCTCTGAATCTGAATTCTCATGACAGTTCTTGAGTTGCAGTACTACCTCCCAAAATGAAATTTGTATATTTTTTGTGTGTATTTCTTTAAAAGTACAGTGGGCCCTCCCCTTACGCGGGTGATCCATTTTGGCTCCCCCGTGTATGGGGAAATCCATGTATGCTCGCGCCCCATTAACAATGGAGTGCATGCTCGCAGTTCAGGGCAGCGTGTGTGCCACTGGCGCACGCACCATTTCTTCAATTAGTGCACACCTTCCGAGTAAGCTGTAAGCCACGTATAGTGCACCCGCGTATGGCGCTGGTGCACTGTATTCATTCTTCCAGTCTATACATTTTTAGGCATGTCTTCAAGTGTTTTTTCAGATATATGAATTTTAAATTCTTTGAATGTATGCATGAGTCTGTCTGGCTTTTTTTCTTCACCAAAAAGCATTACAAACACTAAACAGCTGGAAACAGTTCGAAGCAAGCAGCACTTTGTCCCAGTGTTCATATCAGTGCAAAATAGGCATTTTGAAGGGGAAATGTGAATCCAACAAATTTATTTTCTATTCCTAGGATTTGAAAGCTAGCATTCAAGGCCCTGCAATTAAATCTTAAGTACAGCAATTTAGGTCAAAGGACAATATTCTGCCAGTTTCTCATTCTTGTATGAAATCTTGTATTTTTATGTAAATAGATTAATTTCTGCCGAACTGGTAAATGTACAAGATTTCCCATGTATATGTATTCTCTAGAGCTGTGAGAAATTATTTCCCTGCTCATTTTGACAGGCAGAACATTTGTTGCAGATTGTGTTACACATGAATGTGTGTGTGCCTTGAAGTTGTCTATCAACTTATGTGTAGTATGAAAGATGTAAAAAGCAAGCTGACGTTGAGAAATTACAAATCAATGTGTAGAGGTCTGCCTCAAATTACAATAGTCTTGTTATTCACTAATGAATCCTAGATATCTGCAAGGTCTTATCAAAAGAAATTTCAAGGTGCTCATTAAGACTACTATAAGGAGAATTATTAAAGGCCGTTAATGAAAACATAATTAAAATATGGAAAAAGAGGACAGAATTAGACTATGATCCTAAATGCACCTACTTATACATAAGGGTCTTTGAATACATAAGGGTCTACTTATACATAAGGGTCTTTGCACCTTAGTTCTATATATGCACAGAAATAAGTCTCATCAAGGTGAATGGGGTTTACTCCTGGGTAAGGAAGTATAACAATCAATCGCTACACTTCTCTGACCATTGCATAATTTTATTGCCATTGTTATTTGACAATGAGTTAAATTTTAATTGAATTATTATTGTTATTGTATTTTATTCATGCGTTTTGTATGTGTTTTTATTGGTTTGTAATCCCGCCTCAATCTATCAGGGAGA
>NC_056524.1:84721322-84749963 GCF_019175285.1 Sceloporus undulatus | reverse complement strand
GGCAGGAAAATATAAATAAAATTATTATTATTATTATTATTATTATTATTATTATTATTATTATTATTATTATTATTGATGTGGTAATAACCGCTGGTGTGGTGTGTTGAATGGTTTAAATGTTGGACAAGAAGACTGGGAGATCAGGGTTCAAATTCCTGTTCAGCCATGGAAACACACTTCCCTTAGAGAAAAGCAATAGCAAACCTCCTTTGAATAAATTTTACCAACATACTCCCATGATAGCTTTTAGAATCAACTTGAAGACACATAACAACAGTAACTAAGTAATCACAGGGTCAAAACAGATGGCCCTAAAGGGGCAGCCTGACACCGCCCCTTTGATCGCCAGATTGGGGCCATGGCAAACACAGACTGTAGCCCTGATCTGGCTTTTTTTCCAGCCCAAGAAGAAGTGGCAAAATGTTGTTCCTTTTTGCACTGGAAAAAAAGCCCCCTCTTTTGCCATTGTAGTGGTTTTTTGGCACTCCTGTGGCATATGGTGTCTAAACACTGCACCACTGGAACACTGAAAAGCTGCCCTCATGTGGGCTGTGGGTCAGCATGATGCTGGCTTCGAGAGCCATTGAGGTATGCATTGTCTGTATGCTACCCCCCCACCCCACCCCTCTCCTGGGAAGCCAGTGTATTGTGCCAGTCTGTACCGGCCAGTAGCATTCCAGTAGTATTCACATTTAAACGTGCTCCCCAACTTAATCCTGCAGCCAGCATGGTTACTATTCTTGTTTGCTGTGAGAATGAGGAAGTTGTAGACCAACAACAAAAAAAGGAATGTTTTAAAACTCTGGTTTTAAGCTTTAAGTGAAGTGACAAACAATCTAGTAATAGTTTAAGAAGCTTGGACTAGATCACTGATTTTTCTCTCTCTCATGTCTGAAAATATAAAATGGCCCTTCATAGCTTTCTGCTGTTACATAATAGGCTCATGCACCAATGCAAGTACTGTGAGTCCAGTTAAGAGTCTGCACAAAGTTATAAAGCACACTTTGCTTGGGAGCAAATTGCACTGCACCAAGTAGCAGTAGGACCTCTGAGTAAACTTCAAAGGATCATATTACACTAGTTGTGCAGCATAGGTCTACCATGTTTACTCAGAGTTTCTACTACACATCAAGACATATGTGTGCATAGGACTGTTGGTGTGCATAAGACTGTTGCTGTATTTTCACATTACAATTGGCTAAAACCTTATTTTAATCAGATTATAGATTACAGGAATTTTAAAGAACTATACAAATGTTCTGGGACTGATGAGAACAGCCATGAAATAATTCTAACATTCTTAAAGAATATCCCCAAATGTAAGGTATGACTCTCTGAAAGGGCTTTCTTGTGTTAAATCATATGAATATTAAATTCACAGATGTCTACAACAACAAATCCGTTCAAGGGACAAAAAAAAAAAAATTGAAAATTACATGGCAGTTGTGGCTTTTAAATGAATATCAGTGATTGGAAAAATGATTGGTTCCACTGAACTCCTGTACATGGTGAGATGTCTCAAGGGAAATCTAGATTTGAAGTTACGAAAGTGTTTTCCTCCCCTGTCACAAGAGTCACCAGCTCTTGGCATTATAAGCTGTTTCTCTCTCAATGCTCATTCAGAGGCTAGATCCTAGCATCATTTATTTCACCCTCCACTCCTTAGATGTTGAAGGGCCTGAACAGACAGCCAAAATAAAGCTGCTTAAGGTCCCTTTGGAGGTATGCTGTTTAAATGACACACATCTTAAGAGTCCAGAAGTTGTGCCAAAGCTGCACTCCTGTCCTTAGGAATGGAGCGTAGCTTTGGCATTGCTTCTGGCCTCTTAGGGCACATGCATCATTTAAACAGCATACCTCCAAAGTGACCCGAAGCAGCTGTATTTTGTCCTGTCTGTTTGGGTCCTAAGGCTTTTAGGAATATTTTCCAGATCTCTCACCCTCAAAAAACCTTCAACAAAAGCAAATGTTTTTGTTTTCACTCCTTCACATGATCAAAAAGTCAACTCTTTTTTTAGTCAAGATCTTTACAGTTTTCACAAGATGCCTCTGTGCCAAAGATGTCTCTTTTTTCTTTTCTAAGGCAAGTACACACATATATATGTGTGTGTGTATGCATACACATACAAAGAGAGAGATTTAGGGTGACATCCTGTTAATAACATAAGACAGCATATTCCCACCTGCATATGTGTCTTTTTAGTCATTGTGGTATTCTCCTGCATCCTCTGCAACAGCCTCTCTTAGATTCACCATTCAGCTGCTACAGCTCTCCCATGGTCATGGTCCCATGGTTGATGGAGTATGTGGGAGATCAGCTGGTAACTGGTTATGTTTGCTATAGACAGATGCAGAATGATTACATCATCTGCTGCAAGTTCTGTAGACACCAATGTATCTTAGTTATGACATCATTATCTTCATTTTTTATACTTGTGTGCAAGAAGAAAATAAACAAGAATTGACCTGGATAATCTAAAGGAGGTTAGTCATAGGGGCACATGGCAGGTCTTGTCCTGTTCAAGAGGAGGAGGATGTAATACAGTGGACTCTTGTTATCCGCTGGGGTTTGGTTCCAGGAACCTCCATGAATAACAAAATCCGTGTATGCTCAAGTCCCATTAAATACAATGGCATAGCAAAATGGTGTCCCTTATATAAAATGGGAAAATCAAGGTTTGATACTTGAAATTTATACTTTTTTTGAATATTTTCAAGCCGTGGATGATTGACTCTGTATATAAAAATCCATGGATAAGGAGAGCCAACTGTACTAGGCTTACACCTCTTTTTATCAGGGGTGTTGTGGTAAATCAAAATTGAGTCTTCTACCTGGCCCTACGCACAGTGGTGGTGATGCCACCACCAAATCAAATCAAGTAATGATTGGAAGGAATGATATACACATAACTAGATTTGCCCCCAATAATCATAGTTTAACTTGGTTACAACAAACCTGTAACATAATCAAGAACAAATTCATTTTTGGGGAAGTGTAGTTGTAATTTTAAAACTTGCACATTTATATTACTGATTATTGCTGTATATTGTGTAATTGAGGCGGAATATCATATGGCTCAAGATCTGGCTCATGCTGTGCTTTGTGACACTGGGTTATGTTATGTTGTGGGTTTTAAAGCAAGGGTGAATGAATGGGAGGAGACTGGTAATATATAGGTATTTTATGACCCAACTGACTTTTAAAGTTACTTTTAAGATATGGGTAAAGAAAGAGCTATTTTTCAAAAAGCGGTGATTAAAATACTAACCAATTACTTTGGGAGTTCCAGATAAAAACTAGGACTAATTAATTTTTTAAAGTTATTTTTCAGACTCTAGGAAGCCCACAAACCCTGGAACAACCAATGTTAAGAAAGGCCTTGAAAGGACATTTTGACAAAAATCTGGAAATGGCCCCCCAAATATTCTGATAATTGCCTTATATCCAGGTTGTAGATTTGGTTAAAGCAGGGGTAGGCAACCTTTTTGAGCCAGGGGCCGGGTTGCTGTCCCTCAGACAACTGGGGGGCCGAAGCCAAAAATAAATAATTAAATATTTTTTTTAAAAAATTAAATATATAAATAAACCAGGACAAATGTAGGACAAAATTTTCAAATGGAAGACACTTTTTTTAAAAAAAGTGGAGGACACGTGAAAAAATTTGCTGATTTTTAAAAAAAATGTTAATATAAATGCATGTTTCTGAGGCTTCTATAGACAATTGCCCCCCAAAGGCCCCGGTGGCAATCGGCGGCAGGACCGGGCTGAGGCCGGTCCCAAGGCCTCGCCAGGCCGCATCTGGCCCGCGGGCCGCAGGTTGCCTACCCCTGGGTTAAAGCAATGCCCCTCCCCACCTAAATTCTAGCTGAGTGGCCAATATCACAGACTGATGAATGGGGAGAGACATTTTGGTGCCTAAGCCAAAGAACAAGGTCTATGTCTAAAGGTGCATAAGACTGGCAGATGAGTCTTATTTCAGTACTGGTAACAGCACAGCATCCTTTGTTACACTCCAGGGCAGCATGATAGCAGGATAGGATAGGATGCATGGAACAGATCACAAGACCTACTAAGCCCTATCCACTTTGCATCCCAAGCATCTGCCACTAGAGGTGGGTGCCTCCAGTAGGGCTGGACCTGAAACTGTCAGCCTGATCGTGTATTCACATGCAAGTAGTCCCCAATGTGATCGGCAGTGTAATTAGTTCCTTGTGGTGGTAATGGTCAGAACTGGAGCTTGAGGTTGTTGTATTTTCCTCATCAAGGGGTTGGAAATATAATTTTTGGACTGCAAGTACCATGCTGACTATGGGATTCTGATAGCTGTAGTCCAAAAAACTAATTTTCCAAAGGCCTGTTCTTCATAGTTGTGTTGATTCTGGAGTAGAATGTGTTTAACATTCAGTTTTCGTATTATCTAACCCTCAGAGCCCTGCCATCAAAATTATTATACACCAGATTTTATCGTGGCTGCTGAATGATCACTTTTTAAAAATGTAATCATTTCCAGAGACTTCCAGTCTCTTTCCACTTTCCAAAGTGCTTTGGCTTTGTTCAGCCTGAGGTAAGCTGACCTTGCACAGGCACCAGAGATGACCTCAGTTAGCCATCAAGTAACTGAGATAGAAGCTGAAATTGCTCCTCATCTTTTTCAAGCCGGATAGCCAAAAGCAGTACACACAAACCTATTTAACCTCTGCAAAGGAATCTCTTGAGGCTGCATTGCATCTCTCCTTTTTTAAAAAACAAACACTCAAGTCCTTCCTGGTTTTCTTTTCATCTAGGAAAGCACACAGTAGCATTTAAACTCCAGTAATGACAATTCAAGAGATTCAAAAGTTAATTGTGAGTATCTGTATTCTAGGCTATTTTTTTATCTGTTCAGCGAAAAATATGCTGAGATTCTTACAAATTTCCAAAATGCACCAGAAAGCATAGAAACTGGAGACAGTCACCTATTTTAATTTCCACATATACTGCATACAGGCAGTGAAGATTTTCAGACACACTCTTTCATAAAGTACTTTAAAAATAAATTAAAATCAGTGGGAGATCTGTGGTAAAGAAGACACCTTAACTTGCCATTTTAACAGGAAAGGCAAGCACCTTACCTTAAATTTTTCATGCCTCTTGATGGATGGATGAACACACCATTTCACTCTTTAACTCTGATTTCTTCATTCTAGAAGTTCGCTTCTTTTAAAAAATCAAATGAAATTGAGACCCACATTAAGGAGGGACTCAATTAAGGAGGAAACATTAAGTTCACAGCTTTAAAATATCAAGCATTCATAGTGTGGTATAAATAGCTAGCAATGGCATGTTACAGACCGCCCAAAACGGGTGGTCTCGTGCCGCTGCTGGTTGCTCCGCAAGGGAGCCGGAGCAGCCAAACCGTGTGGCTCCCTCGCGGAGCAAAAAGAAGCCCCAAAATGGCGCTTCTTCCTGCACCCTGGAAGAGGCGCCGCAAGGTGTGAGGCGCGCACTCGTAGCGCCACTTCTAGTGCGCAACATACGGACGCTGCGCGTACGCGACATCAAAATGGCGGCGCCCATCTGTATGCGGTGCCGCCATTTTGATGTAGTTGTTATGCACGAGGGGCAAGGCGCATCAGGAAGCGCTGCCCCTCGCACATAACTTCGGCGCCTCATAGGGCCCGTCCAGAATGCGCCAATGCTTACAATTCCAAACTCAGCAGTTAGTTATTACAGTTATATTTTAACTATCTATTTTCATGTTTCTCAAAAGTTGTCAACTTTTAGTTACTTATGTGTGTATTTTTTAAATTAAAAAAAACCCTAAATACTTTAAGACACTGGAATAAAAAAGATATTATTTTCCTGTCCACATCAGGATTGCTTTAGCATGCACAAGAGAGCACAAGGCACAGCACCAGTCAGAATCTGATCCATGTAATATTATTACTGGGCAAAGGAATTACTGTATTTGACAGCCAGAATGGTGTAGTGGTTTCAGCGTTGGACCACAGCTCTGGAAATCAGGGTTTGATTCCTCCGTCAGCCATGGAAATCTAATGAGTGACCTGGGTGAGCCATACACTCTCAGCCTCAGAAAAGCCCATGATAGGTTCACCTTGTTGCTGTTGTTGTTGTTGTTAAGTGCCTTCGTGTTGATCTCGACCCATGAGATATCAATGAGATATCTGCAGCCCCCCCCCCCCACATCTGTGTTAACATGGTATAAGTTAGTTTACTCAATGTGATCATTGTTTATAGTTTGCTATTGGTCTGGTATTTTGTTTTGCTTTTTTCCGGTTTTTAAAAAAACAAAATAAATATACAGTTTTTTAAAAAAAATTAAGTTGCTGAAAAGTTCAGAAATGTAACCAAAAACAACATAATTCTTCGAATTTTAAAATCCTTAGAGACCCATCCTCTAAAGTTAATCCAAAACAGCAATTCCTATTTCAAATTTGCTTTAGTTGCACTAAAGACAGTACCTTTTAAGCAAATTAGTTTTAAATTTCTAAATCAATGTAGCAGAGATTTTTTTTATTTAAGTGAAACTCTTTCCATATGTATGTGACAGTAAAAAGGCTCAACTAGCAGGTGGTCCCAGAGTCTCAAAGCTCTAATTTATAATTTTTAATTGGAACTCCATTTGACGGCTGTTGTTCCAGTACCTCTATCTGAGCATTAATCTCCTGATTTCAGTAATGGCAATTTCCAGCTAACGATGGTTTTTATGACCATGCCCTTACACTGATTTATGCAAACTGCAACATAGATTTTAGAAATAACCTAAATTAGGTTCAGACTGGTTTCAATGAAGCAATTCAATTACATTAAGTCAAAAAGGGTTTCAAAATAATGTGTAATCATCAAAGCACAGGTTGCTTTAGGCTTGCTTAAGTGACAAAACAACCCGCAATAGTAAATTCATCATAATCTCTTCTTGTAATGGTACACCCCAGTCTTTGTGATGCTTACCATTTTTCTTGTCATGGCAGAGAAGAATGTTGTTGTTGTTTTTTAAATCCCTGCTACATTTCCGTGTCAATATATGCAACCTGAAGAACAGGCAATTACATGCATGAAATTATGTGTTTGATATTTTTGTACACATATCTTTTGCTATTGAGATCCTTGTCTCCAAAGTATTTATGCACTGTGTTAACAATGTTAAGACAGGAGAGTTGCTTTTTTGAATTTAAATGATCATTTTTAAGACAAGCATAGAATGAGATCTTTCTCGAGTTCTGCTACAGGAATAGCAGTGGCTTATGAGTAGTAAACTTCCACTGTATTTGTGGATTCTCAGAGATTTTCATCTGAGTATAAGATGGAAAGGTGGAAAGCAAAAAACAAAACTATCACTTCTAAATTGAATGTAGTAACCCCATGGGGTTTCTAACATTTGAGAAAGTGATTCTTTGCAAATGTCCTTTTTGAAGGAAGCAACAGTAATTTTAGCAATTTTCTTCTGGCTCCGAGAAAGCCTTTGAAAAATGTGCAGTTTTTGAAGACTATTCACAGTTTGATACTTATTCTATGCAAAAATTGCATGTAGTATTTTTGTGCAGAGCCATCAAGGTGTGGTGGAAACCAGGGTTTGAACATCCACTCAGCCATGAAAACCCATTGGGCAATGTTGGGCAATTGCTATCTTGGACAAGTCACACAGAAAGGCAAACCCATCCAGAACAAATCTTGCTAAGAAAGCCCTGTGACAGGTTTGCTTTAGGGTTGCCATAAGTTGGAAATTACTTGAAGGTATGCAACAAGAGGTTTAAAATGATATATATAATTTTACATATTTTGGACAGTGCACACACAGCCATCTCCTTAGTGCTCTGTAATACTTTAACATTTGGTTAAAGGTAGCTTCTAACAACAATATAATATTGCAATAATTAAATTGTATCATTTTTTTCCATTTCAAACAGTAATAGTTAGCTCTTTAACTTTGAGAGTTACCATTCTAATGTATGGAATGATTTATGTGTTAGTTCCACTGATGTGATGTTATGATAGCTGCCCCATTTTGCTTTTTCACTATATCTCAGAAGCTTGTAACTGTAAATGTTTCAATAAAATATATTCATCCACCCCCATTAATATTATATTACAGATCTCAACCAACTCAAATAATTATAATTTTACTCCACTTACAGATTCTCTCACAGTTCCCATCAGCTTGACTACAATCATTGGATTTGAACCACTGGACTCTTCCTAAAGATTTTTGCTTGCTCAGCACATGCACTGACCAAATGGTAGATTTTATTTTTATCTTTGTTTTCTAGCAATAGGCTGGATTAAGTGAAGATTTCAGAGTTGGGGTATTATTGGCTTAAAAAAAAACAACCAAAGAAAAATGTTCCCTTCTATCTATTAATGATGGAATAGGCTCTTGAATTGAAAGTATTGCTAAATATTACTAGAACACAGAGCATCCCTTTCAATTAATCTGCTGCTGCATTATGTCTAGTGGAAATTAAATTGCCTACATTCTAAGGACAAATGAAGTCTCTGATGTAGGAAATTCTATGTTAAAGGGACATAGAAAGAAAAGTGAAGGAGTTTCTTATATGGAAAATCAGTTGGCAGACACAATCCCCTAGTCAAAAGGAAAGTTTTCAGTAGTATTCAGCATTAAGCAGTGTCAGGTCATATTATACTTTACATCTTTACTAAACCATCTTTGGAAGTCAGTCCATAGTATTTCATTATTTTTCCCCTTTATCCCAATTGGAAATCTTGTAAACGCTGCTGACAACAGGAAAAAAATGGCTGCTGTTGTAATTAAGGCACTGGGCCGCCAGTTAGAAGGGTTGATTTATTTCTTGGTTCTGCCACAACTGTTGTGTAGATAAATCTCTGCCTCAGTTCCCTACCAAAAATATGAAGATAAATTCATTAGACATTCCCTGAAAGGGACAGTGCGGTGTGCACATAAGGCAGACAGAAACATTTTTTAAAGAACCCAGCTCCTGAGGTTGGAGAATGACCACTAATGCTGAGTAATGGGTCCCATGCTGGGGGCATTTATGTAAATGCTAAGTATTTATTGTTGATATTCAGTATAGGAGAGAAAAAACAAGATGAGTGGTATTCTCCAAACACTGGCCTTTGAATTCTTTCAGGACAGAGCAGCTTACCAATCCTCTGCTCTCAAACACACAAGACAGCCTCTCTTTTCTCATTTAGTATCCTACACACCCACAGCAAGAATGAAGCAAAAAGCTTAACCATATCTTTTATCTTTTTATAGGGATTCCAGTGGAATATGATTCTCCAAAGGGTTTAAACAAGCATGGGGTCTAATTGAATGGCAGTAAGATTTATTTTAGCATATGGTACAAAACAAGGGCAGCTGAGACTACAGCCACACTGCAGAAATAATTTGGTTTGACCCCACTTTAACTGCCATGGCTCAATGCTAAAGAATTCTGGGAATTGTAGTTTGTTGAACCATGGCAGTTAAAGTGGGGTCAAACTGGATTTTTTCTGCAGTGCGAATGCAGCCTATGTGTCCTACTTGACAAGAAGGCTGTCCTCTTCTCTGAATGGCTGTTAGAAAACAATTTGTTGTAAGAAAGACAGTGCCTTCCAAAGCAGGTTTAAGAATAAAGAATTTAAAGAATAAAGAATAATGAATGTAAAGAAATAAGAGTATGCTCTTGGAAATTGCCCATCAGCAGTTAGCAGGTGCATAGTACAGTCTTCTTCACTCAGTATGACCTATTGCATTTCCATAAATTACAGGATTTGTTAATGTTTGGCAGCTATGCACTTAAATTAGCATATGCATATTTTGTGAAAATCTGTGCCATCTTTAGACCTCTCTTTCGGTGATGGTTTTCCTCTTGGAAAGTGACTTTTTTGGGATACTTTCCCCAGAATCTGTCAGCAAGCATTGGGACTGGGGATACTGTGAACTAAACAGCCCCCCTCCCGCCTTTCAGTCTTTTTTTGTTGTCACAACATATGTGACTGTCATAGTTGCCTCTCCATTAGATTTCACTAACTGTAGACTAAAATTGTTACTCTGCTCTGAGAACATAAACACTGCCATTTTTCCAGGAACTCAAGAAAAATAGTGGAAGGAAGGAATATCAAAAAGAGAACTGTGTTTCTTTGACACCTCTTAATCATTGCAGTGCAGATGGCAGGTCTGTTTCAAGAGCTTTTCAGTGTGGAAAAAGGCACTGCAAGCCAGTGAAAGCCACACAGTACAATATGCTTTGGAGACTGAAATCTGCATGTTGGCATATATATATATATACACATCTGAAGAAATTTAGAAATTCTGCATAGACAGATATCACACATTTTGTGCTTAAAATTACTTGCTCTCAAGCATGCTGTGGGTGACTGTATTAATTACTGTCAATCTTCTTTGTACCCAAGATACTGCCTCAGTTTAGAAAACAGACTGCAAACAGATGGAGGATTGCTGGCATTGAAGCTGTATGTATAAAAAATGATGGTTTGGGAAAATGTAACACAAGTGACATACAGATTGGCCATGTACTCTAAGACTGCAGTGCTATATTCACTTACCTGAGATGTAATCACATAGAATTCAATGGGATTTATTTATTGAATAGGAATGTACATCATTTTGCTGTAAAAATATGAAAAAAAATCCAAAAATAAATGTCTCATCCTTAAGGGTTCTCCCTTAAGGATAAACACTTTAATTTGTACTGAATTTGAATTTATTCAAAGGTTTCATTTATACCACTGAAACAGGAGCATGAAACAGGAGTGGGAATTCACTATTGCAGTTATGGATGCTTAATCGAGAGTTATGCATTTGTAACTGATCTGAATTTACTGTCTGTACATATTCACAATTGTGACACTATTGCCACAATTGTAAAAGTCCCAATCTTCTTTTACATGGCAGCAGCAACTGCAAGTGACAGAGATCTGTTCTCTTGGTGATTGGGGTGCAGCATATTTATGTTTCCACCTCCCTCCTACCAGTGATCTTTGGTGAAAGGAGGAACTGTGACAGGGATCCTTCTGCTTTTGCTTTTGATCCTGCTCCCTTCAGATCACCAGAGCGGGTAGGTGGAAATGACAGTCTGCTGCTTCCTGATCATCAGGAGAACAGACCTCCATCAATCATAGTGGCTGCTGCCCAGTCATGCAGGATGAGCATACCCATGCCATGTGATACTACTTACTTAAGTATGCTTAACTAAGTGGCTGATCTAGGATTTCAGCCATAATTTTCAGTAACACTTCCAAGATGTGCACAGCTAATTATTTTGCTTGCTTTTTTCATGTTTGCTTCTTGGAAGAAATAACAGTGATTCATGACTGTCACACTGTGTCATAGAAAGAGACAGTTAGCTCTACTGGATCATCAATGTTATGCACATTTTCATGTTAGCAGAGGGTATTTCTACAGAGTGAAATATAGATACTTTTTGAAAAGAAATGTGACTAACTGAACAACTGAAAACATGGTTTCACTTGCTCCCCCCCAGGTTTTTTTTTTTTTAATGTGGGTGTTTTATTGAGTTCCTTCTTGTAGTGAAAAAGATAGCACCTAATAGCATTATATAAATTGGTGGGGTAACCACAGATAAATTCAACACATAAATCACTATGTACATGTCTCATCACCCCAACACAGAGACTATCGGAACTGGAAATGTTATGTACTATCCATCGCTAGTGCCTTCAGGTCTTTTTAATAAATACCAAGGCAGAATAGAACACAAGATGCAATAGAGAAGGAGGAGGAGGCAGCATATATGCAGTACTTTGTAAAGCCATTACTAATTACAACTTAGTACAATAACATTCAAAATCCATAAAATAACAACACTTTTATTGGGCCAATCAAAAATGAACAAAATAAAAACATGGCCAACACAGCTATCCAGATATGTTTTCTGATTACAACTTGTAAGACACAGACTTTAACATGAATTCTCCAGTTTACAACTTCCATGCCTTTTGTGACACCTTAAAATTAGAATGAAATGCAACAAAATCTAAAATTCATGTTGTAGTGTTGTGAAAGGAAGTTACTTTGATGTCATTAATAGAGAATAATGTTTTATTGCATTTATTTTACTGCATTAGTGTACTCACGGCCAAGGGCCCTTAAACAGCACCTTAAGCAATGCAGGCCAGAGACCCTAACACCATCATGTTTCTTCTCCTGTATGATTGTTGACACCTTTGCTCAATGAAAAAGATATTTTAAAAAACTAGTGTAATTCATTTGATGTCTTTTTGGTTAAAATAGGAAATGACTTCTTTTCATAAACTGAAGTGGTAAGCCAACTAAAAGTGGCACATCCTCCAATTGTCCTGAATTGCCAACAATAGTCTCCATTAATCCTGTGTGATTCCACTTTTCAGCTACTTTAAAAAAAAAAATCCTAGTTTCTCTCTCCTCTTCCTACTTCCCCTCTTGATTCTCACATTACTTCCATTGCTGCAAACTGAGTTTAAAGTGCAAAACTACTTCATACTGAGATACTTCAGCAGGAAGGAGAGGGAAGGACAAGCCAGAGTCTTCCTCTTCCTCTATTAGCTTGCATGTTCTTCCTCATTAATAACATTTCCAATCTTGACCACATTCAGATGTTTATTGGCCATACATCTTCTGGTTTTCATTTGTAAAATGTAGGATGGCATGAAGGAATAATGGAGAACTGTAATCATGTTAATTTGATGTGTTCATGCCACCTGACATGGCTGCCTACATCACATGCACACAGCAGTGTGGATGAAGTTACATCCAGACTGTTATAGGAGCGTATCACATGAACTTCATAATGATCTCAAACCTCTCAGGCTGCAACCAGGACATGGAATGGAAGTGGGGATTTTCGCATGATAAATTTCCTCCTAATCACTCCCTGCCATCAGCCCAGGTCCCAGCCATGCTCTGCCAGCACTTTTTAGAAGCCAGAAAGCTTCTGACTTTGAAAAAGTGCTGGCAGAGCATGGCTGGGACCCAGCTTGGATCCCAGCTGATGGCTGTCAGTGATTAGGCGGCGATTTAGAGTGTGATAATCCCCGTCTCCATCCCGCATTCCAGCTGCAGTCCAGGAGGCTTGAGATCATTTTAAAGTTCATGCAATAAGCATAGTCTAGCTTTGATCTTGATTATTTCCCTACTTTCAGTATTTTCTGTTTTTCAAACCCACTTTAATATTCACAGACTAGAAAACAGGACCTACATGGGGGTACTTTTCAGGAATGTTGGATTTACGGAGACTGTGGCTGCTGACACTTTGCAGAATTAATGCAGTTTGACATTGCTTTAATGGTCATGGCTCAATGCTATGGAAGCCTGAGATTTGTAGTCTGTTGTGATACCACTGTTCTCAGACAGAAAAGGCTAAATATCTCTCAGAGCTGTAAATCCTAGAATGCCATAATGTTGAGCCAAGGCAGTTAAAGTGATATCAAACTGCATTGATTCTGCAGTGCAGATGCACCTGGCATAGGAGGACCATAAGCTTCCACCTCTACAATTGCCACATGACTCCTCCACCTGCATAGTTCACAGAGAGAATATGAACAAGAAGAATGAATTACTAGCATGGAACCATTCAGACAACAGCCTTAGCTATACAACATAGAGGTTCTGTGCTGCTATTGCATCTGGGAAAATCCCAGAAGAATAATCCTCTACTGGCCTCAGATGTAAATTTTTTTTTTTTTGGTTTTTAATAAGCCTTTATTAAGATATGAATAATCAATGAGTAAAATAGCAAACAAACATATTTACACAGAAAAGAACGCGCACATCTAATTACAGGATATATTAGATACATAATCTTATACTAAATGTTCATTCTTCTGTTCATTTTCTTCCAAGACTCCTTCCCAATGCCAGATTACATAAATTCCCACGTATGGTTCACCTTAATACATAAATAAAGATACTAAAAATATACATTCGTTTGACCATTATAGAAAAGAAAAAAAGATAGAAGAAGAAACAAAGAAAAAATATTTGAGATCTGCTGGCAAGTACCTATTATATACATATATTCAAATACATACTCAGATGTAAATTTCTGATGATCTATCACCATGCCATTGCCATTGCCATGGCCATGGCATCATAACAACTGAGAAGCAAGAGAAAGCACCCACAGTGGGTGAAATGTCAGAAGCTGCCATACACATTCTTAAAGGTTTTATCTGATTATGGACTCATATGAATAACATAAATGTCTGTTTTCCTACAACCAGTGTCTTTCAGTTGAAGGATTTGTTTAACTACTGTTTAACTACCATTATTTAACTACTGTTTCAGCTTGTCTTTGGTGGTCAGTGACTTACTGGAATCAACAGTTCTTGTTTAGTTTTGCTATCAAAAGGTAACCAAAAATTAATGGACTTAACACCCTTTCCTATGACGAAAGATAAAAGTATGAGGCTTGTTTGCAAAGAAAAAAAAAGAAACCGAGGAGTATGTGAAAACAAATTTATAAAATTATGAATGGTTGGGGGGAGATGCTCCTTTTTTTGTATGAAAACCAGGTTGTGACAATCCAAGATCTAATGAAGATGAGTAGCAAAAGGAAGGACATCCCCATATGGTTTGTAGTGTCACAAACCATGGAGGTGACCAGTCTTCCACATTTGAAAGAATTAAACAAATTCATAGAGCACAGAGCATATGTCTATCAAACATCATTAACCACATTCAGCCATGTTAGTATCATATAATGAGAACAAGACGATAGGGGGTGGCTATTACATTCATGCTGGGACACTTAGTTGCACCAGGGTTAATCAATAAAAGCATCCAGCTAGGGACCAATATGCTTGTAGGCTTTGCTTTGACAAAAGACTCTTCTTCTCAGATGCTTCACAGTCAGGGTCAAACTAGGTGATACTTTAAAGACAGAGCTGGCAGCTTCACTAAGATAAGGATGAGGGGGGAACTAATTTAACTAAACTCTGTGTTAATTTGGAATTCAAGGTTTGAATTCCTGGTGACAAGCCGGGTATCACTGTTGTTTTTTCAGATGGGAAAAAATTCTGACTCACATTATGAGTTTCAGTTGCTCTTCTTTGCAGCATACAAGACACTATTTTAAAGATAATACTTGCCATTTTTATTGCTCTGTAATGATCCATTTCTTCATAGGAATACAAAAATAGAGCTCTGAGAACCCATAATGAATCATATGAATACAGGGATATGATCACAACAAGGGGACATAGCATTAAAAAAAACACCTATGTACTTATTCTCTGGTAAGGCAGAAAAAAAAAGATGTAGCCTCCTAACTCTGAGAGTAATAGAATCATGAAGTTAGAAGGGACTGTAAGGACCACCTATTCCAACCCCTTGTCAGTGCAGAAATCCACTGCTAAAGTAGCCATAACAGGTGGGCATCCAACCTCTGTTTAAAAATTTCTAATAAAGAAGAGTCCACCACACTTTGAAGCAGTCCATTCCATTGTTTATGAGACTAGACTGGATCAATTTGAGCTTGTAAGTACTGATGACGTGGACATGATCCTTGGAAAGATGAGGAAGATGACATGCCCTCTCGACCCCTGCCCATCATGGCTGGCCATCAGCATCTGCCTTAAAGGTTCTCAAAGAACCTTCCCTGGACACCTAGACATGAAAAATTATAGGCCTGTTTCCCATTGCCATTTTTGAGTAAGGTGATTGAGAGGGCTGTTGCTCTTCAGCTCCAAGTGGTCTTGGATGAAGCCGATTTTCTAGATCCATTTCAAACTGGCTTCAGGGCAGGATAGGGGGGTGGAGACTGTCATGGCCGCCTTAACTGATGACCTCCATCTAAGCATCAACAGAGGAAGTGTGACCCTGCTGGTGCTATTAGACCTCTCAGCAGCTTTTGACACAATAGACCATGACATCCTCTTGGAACACCTGAGAGAGCTAGGAATTGGAGGCACTGCTTTACAGTGGTTCCACTCCTTCCTCTCAGGTAGATTCCAGAGGGTGATGCTCGGGGACAAATGCTCTTCAAAAACAGAGCTTAAGTATGGCATCCCTCAGGGCGCCATTCTGTCCCTGATGTTATTCAACATCTATATGAAGCCGCTGGGAGAAATCATCCGTAGACATGAAGCGGGATGTTATCAATATGCTGATCAAACCCAAATATACTTCTCTATGTCTCGGTCATCAGCAACAACGATGCCTTGCAGCAGTAATGGACTGGATGAGGAAAAACAAGCTCAAGCTGAATCCAGACAAAACGGAGGTACTTACGGAAGGGGCCCCCAAACCAGGTATTGGGCTGCAACCTCCAGTCCTAGAGGGGTTTATGCTCCCCTCAAAGGGCTGTGTTCACAGCTTAGGTGTGCTTCTCGACTTGTCGCTTCAGATGAGAAATCAGGTGAATGCAACCGTCAAGAGTGCCTGTTATCAGCTACAGCTGATAACGTCAGCTGTGCCCTTTCCTGGAGCTGTGTGACCTCAAAACTGTAGCACATGCACTGGTAACCTCAAGACTTGATTTTTGCAATGCACTTTACATGTGGCTACCCTTGTGCCTAGTTCGGAAACATCAACTGGTACAGAATATGGCAGCCACATTGATTACAGGAACAACTAGGAGTGACCATATTACACCAATATTGAAATCACTCCACTGGCTACCTATTCATTTTCAGGCACAGTACAAGGTGTTGGTCATTACCTTTCAAGCCCTCCATGGCTTGGGCCCAACCTATTTAAGGGATCGCCTCCTTCTGTATAATCCGCCTTCTGGGAGGAATTTGTTGCAGTCTACAAGGACCAGATTGACAGTGACCTCCCAGAGGATTTTTTCTGCGATCTCTCCCCCTTTATGGAATGGCCTGCCGGACAAGATTCATCAAATTACCAACCTAGAGAGCTTTAAGAAAGCTGTCAAGACGGCTCTCTTCTGGCAGGCCTTCCCGGAATAGAACCCGGCCATGTAAAGATCCCCCCACAGACATATATAAATGAAGACTCTGCCCATCATTTTTCTATTATTGTACTATTGTTTTTAGATTTTATTGTCTGTAATTTTAATGGATAGAATTGTTTAATCCTTTTTTAAGGGGGGTCGGAAATTGTATATATTGTTGTATTTTTTAACGGTTGTACGCCGCTTTGATTGTGGTAACAAAAAGCGGGATATAAATAAAAGTTTTATTATTTATTTATTTTATTTGATTGTTGTGCAGCTTTTCCAATCAGGAAGAGCTTCTGAAAATTTGGTCATAACCATTTTTCTAGTATTTTGGATCTAATGGTTTCAACCCCTATCTTCTAGAGCAGCAGAAAACAATCTCTTTCCATCTTACCCTCTTTTATTCATTTATTTAGGGTATTTATATATTACCTCCCCCCCAGCCTATGAGTGCTCCTGAGGTGACAAATAAAAGCAACTAGAACAGTAAAAAGATTTTAAAAAATTAAAACACATCACAATACCTTTCAAAAACATTTAAAACCAAACAACTCTAAATTATAACTTTAAAATAAGCACTTGCAACAGAGCAGTTTCAAATAGCAAAGGCTATGAAAACAACTCAAGACAGATGGCACCAGTCTAACCTCCCATGGCAAGGAGTTGATAAGGCCCTGTTACATGTAAATGCCAACCTAATCCTGTAAGGTGATGGGACAAGCAACACGGACTCCTCTGGGGATCTCAAATTTTGGGCAGGCTCATACATGTTGCATCCCTTCACATAGTTAAGAAAGGCCATAATCTCATTTCTCCATCCTCTCTTCTAAGCATACCATTCCTCACAGTGTTTGGTTTCCAGACTTTCCCCCATCTTGAGTTTCGCCTACACCACACAATTAATGCAGTTTCACACTACTTTAACTGCTATGGCTCAATGCTATGGAATTCTGGAATGTTTAGTTTTGTTAGATGCCATACCAAACTACAAATCCTAGTATTCCATAGCACTGAGCCATGGCAGTTATTGCTATGTTGAACTACACTAATTCTGTAGTGTGGTGACAACCTTGGTTGACTTTCTTCAGGCATATTCTGACTTGTCAATATCCTGTTTTGCACAAATGACTGACAGAAGATGAAGGACTTTGCCTGGTGTGAAAATATTACCAGTGAGGATGCCAGGTGAATTGTATAAGGATGGCATTCAATGGAAGGGGCACCACTAATGATGAGTCCCTGACCCACAGGAAGCAACGTGTCACTTTTTTTTGCAAGTAGAGGCACAACATAGATTTGCCAAGAGGGGCAGGCAATTTGGAAGTTGTATTCTCCTCTCCTCCCCCGCCCACTTTTCCAAGTTCTGGTTATAAACCTTGACCATTTCTAATTGAGCATGATTTAGTTAAATTAGTTTTTTTCCATTGTGCTTGTCACAGTGAAGCAGTTCGTATTCAGGGTCAAGGTAAAGGGTCAAGGTTACTAGTGTTTTTCAGCACCTTTAACAGATGTTTCTCACCGAGATCCTTGGAGTTATTCAATCAAAGGAGTATTGGACCATTTACTGGCTCTAGTGCATTAAGCCTTTGCATTTAGTCCAGGCTCAAGTCAAGATCCTGTGTTTGCATTCTCGTCTACTTTAATGAAAATAAATCTCTGAACTAGCTTTTGAAGAAGTAGGGTGGGCTCACGTCTGTTTGATTTCCTGCTTTTATGATGCATATCATGGAACTGCTGAATTATTATCTTTGTTTCAGACAATGGGGGCAAGATGATAATTTTACTAGAATCTTTAAAAAGTCCACTTGCTTTGGGAACAAATTGTGCAGGAAATGAATGAGCTCATGCAAACTCACTTCCTTTAGCAAGTTTAAAGATTACCATTTAGATCTGGCAGAAAGTCAGCTCCCTGACTTTAGAATGTGGTTTCACAAAAACATTTTAAACACCAACAGAATTCCTTTTGACATGAACAGAAAAGGGTTTTCTACGTTGTCTGTAACAAGAATAATCAGGGAAACAATCTAGAGAAGCAATCTTTTTCCATGCTGGATTTAAATCTCTTATGTCAGTTACCATGGCATAGTGAAGTTACAACAGCATTGTGTTGTCATCATGCCAGAAGCTTTTATCAGTGTAATTCAGAAGTAGAGAACCATTTTCAGCCAAGGGTTGAACTGGCTCTGTGCTGAGATGTTGATGGACTTCATGTCTGAAATTGGTGAGGTCACCACCCTCAAAGGGGTTTGGACCACTGCTAGCAGGATCCCTCTACCAATTTCACGCATGCACATTCACATGGACATCATACACAGACACATGCCACACTCACACATTCTTTATTAACCCCAGTTCCAGACGATTTGGAAAGTGTATATATTCCCATTTGAACTTGCCTGAGTCTTAAGATCTTTGAACAAGGACCTCTCCATCCCACCACCCTCCCAGGCTTGTCTGGTGAGAACACAGATATCATACCTCACTCTTGGAAGCTGGAAGATTCAGACACAGAGAAGTCAGATTTCCAGGAATTTATAGCTCCTGGTGATGACGGCTCTCTGAGTCCAAGGAATTGGGTGCTGAGGCAGTGGGGCCCTACCCCTCAGAAGGAGATGGCAAACTCTGAGGACATGCTGTCCTCCTCTGAAGACCTTCAAAGAGATCAGGAGAGGCTATAATGATCCCAGTGACTGTTATGTAGGAGATGCTCACTCCTTAACTACCTGGTGTCTTGAGACAGCTGCCTATAAATCTCAGCAGATCTCTGGCATTTTTGTTGCTTGCTGTTATTTTGCCTTGGTGACTGGCAGTACTCTTTGGCATTAGTGTTTTCTTGGCCTAGGACTGACTAAAATTGGTGACCCAGTTTTGCTCCTTGCTGACTTAATTTATCTGGATTCCTGACTAGCTGTAATGACTTCTGGACTAGCTAACTACTACCGTTTTCTTTCTCCCTTCATCTTGCTGGATACCCTGTGATTGGATTGGATTGGACTGGATTGACTACCCAACAGCTCTTGCTCTCCAGTCACATGATTCTTGGGTTATTTGCTGACTGGAGCACAGGACAACAGAAGAGAGCCTTCTTGGTGGCTGCTCTAGGTTTTGGAACTGCCTACCAAAGGAGATTCAATCTGCCTCTCTTTGCTAGATTTTTCCCACCAGGCAGTAATATCCTGTTTAAGATGGTCTTCAGTCTTAACCAAAGTAGAATAATATGCTATTAGATATGCTTTTTAAATGTAATATGTGTTTTAAGTGTTTTAATGTTAATGTTTTATCAGGAGGCAAGCAACCAAGAGAGGGAGAGGGAGAGGGAGAGGGATGAGTGTGTGTGTTTACTTATATTTTTTGACACAGAGAATACTGGGGGATGATTTTGTGTTTAAGTGGAAGCATGGTGTGAGTTGGAAGGAAATTGATATACTTTCAGTTTACATATCTGACACATACCCTGCAGACACATGATTTTGATTTATTTGATTTATTATAATGTCTTATAAGCAGTGCTTAAATAGGATATATGGTCTAATTTCTTCTTAATTTTTGTAGTCTCTATTATTTTAGATATTCTGTTTTAATTTATGTTGTAAGTTGCTTTGAGTTCCATTTGACAGAAAAGTGGGATATAAATCAAATCAGTCAAATAAATAAATAACCATTCTCTTTTACACCTCTTCAGAATCATAACATGTTTGGTCCAAGGAATGGATCTATACCCTTCTGTCCCCTAGCTCTGAAAACTATAAGCACACGTGTTTCTGTCTTTCCTCGTAGCACCATTATGTATTACTTGCTTTAAACATCCACTGTAAAATCAGTGAATTACAAAGACAATGATATTATACAAAATTCTGTCAATTATTGACCAGGAAAGCCTCTAAACAGCCAAAGAACTACTAATTACAGAGTAAGAATATAACTATTTTTTTTACATCTGTGAGTAAATATTTGTAGCTAGTCCACCCTTGCTGGGAGCAGGGTTGTTTAACCAGGACTAAACCTGTTTTGGTGGAACCTGTTTACATTACTCTAAATGTAATGTACTGAACTTGCAGCCACTCACTCAAAACCATAAGGCTGCAAGTTCAGTACCAGCAAAAGGGCTCAAGGTTGACTCAGGTCACTAAAATGAGTACCCAGATTGTTGGGGGCAATTAGCTTACAGTTGTAAACTGCTTAGACACAGTTCAGTATGAGGCGGTATATAAATGAAGCTTTTTTTTTAATATAAAAAAGACAGTAGAAAACTACAGGGGGAGTCTGGTCTTGTGATCCTTTAAAAATGAACACTTTTATTTCAAGGACAAAAAAAACATTCTGTGGTAGAGAATATAATTCTCTCATTGAATAGTTGATACAATTTGATAGTATCAGTTAAAGGAAAAATCAGGTCAGCACCAATTCTATGTTGACTACCTTTCAAACTCAAAGAGCAGCTGGGATGGGTCTCATACAGCAAATTATGAGCATGGAAATACACACACATGTCCTTTGGTTCACTAGTATTCCATTAGTTAATCTTCACCAAGAGCAGATCTTTTGTAAAGTTGATGGGGCTTAATAGTTTTTTAATATCAAACTAATTAGCAAAATAACTGTAACAGCTCATAATGTGAAATAAATAAGGAAATTCCCACTAACATTAACACTAACATCTTGCATTTGATGAAGTAGACTCAAACTATGGCCCTGTACAAACGGGCCATTAAGCACGTACTGAGTACGTGCTAGGGTTGCCCGGGAGCGTCCTTTTCAGATGCTCCCTAACCCTAGGAAGTACTCAGTATGTCAAAATGGCAGTGTCCTGTCTACATGGGTGCCGCCTGTCTACATGGATGCCGCTATTTTGACGTAACGGCTGCATCGCGTCCAAATAGTGCAGCATGGCTATTACATCCTCGTGCCACATATCACTGGTGCCAAAAGGAGCTCCAAAACGGAGCTCCTTTCACGCTGCATATCTCTGGCGCGGCCTTTACATGGCCACACCAGTGATACTGAAGAGAAAGGGGCTGAGTGGCCCTTTTCTCTGTCTCCCCATCGCTGTTGGGGTGTCCTTGGGGCATGAAGCCCCAAGGACACCCCTTTCCAGGCCACGAGGAGGCGGCGTTTTGCTGCTTCCCCGAGGTCTGGAAAAGCGGTGGATTGGGGCCTCCAGGGCTGCAGCTGTGGCAGCTCAGGCCCCAATCTGTTGGGGAAAGGGACGGGTGCAGGCCACCCCAAAGGGGCAGTCTGTATCCCGCCTACAAAAGCTTAAACTACCAAACTTCTTTCTCTCAGGGTACATCCAAACTGATTTAAAAGGCCAGAAAGTCCAAGATTTTGTTCCTGTTCTTTCTGATTTTATTTGGGAGTTCCATACATGTCTTGTTTATCTCAGAATATTTTCTGTCAGCCCCTAGTATGTTCAGAGGCTTTTTATATCAGCTCTCCAGATCAGTTCATACAGGGAGATACAGTTTACCAAACATCCTGGACCTGAACTATATACTATACTATTCTTTGTTGTTGTTGTTGTTTCTTGTTGTTGTTGTTTCTTGTTGTTGTTGTGTGCCTTCAAGTCCTTTCTGATTTATGGTGACCCTAAGGTGACCCTATCATGTTTTTTTTCTAGCAATGTATGTTCAGAGGAAGTTTGCCATTGCCTTCTTCTGAGGCTGAGAGAATAAGACTAGGGAGTTTATCAGACTCAAGTTGGGAACCCTGCAATTGTGCTAAGGAAGTGTAAAGAACGTTGCGAAATGACTGTTTCGCGCAATGTCTTACCACATTGCTTGCTTTTCCGTCTTTCCCCCGTAACGTTATGTTAGTGCTACAATTGCGCGAAAGTTGCGATTTGCATGCTGCGAAACCATGCATAGCAGAACTGACTACTACACCAGTGCCTTCCGTTTCTGTCGAGCGTTTCGCATCAAAATCCTTGCGCATGCCCTTTGGAGGCTTTGTTAGCATCGTGACCTTTGTGCTTCCGGGGGAGCGAGGGGGTTCCCCCCCATCTCTAGGGTCCTATTTAGCGGAGGGGAGGGGGAGAAGGAAAGAGCCAAAGGAAAAAGGGGAATCTGGATGCAACAGGTGACAGAAGGCAAAAGGGCAAATCAGGGTGGCTTTTGGACTGCAAATGCAGTATTTTTTCCCATTATTTTTATTATTAAATATATACACCCCTGTCTTTATTTTTATTTATTTTTTCATTATTTTTATTATTAAATATATACAAAATGAGCGCATGTTTTGTTGTGTTTTTTGCTGAGGAATATATGTGTGTGTGTGTGTGTGTATTTGCCCTTTGCAACAGTATCCCTTTGCTGGAAGTCAGCTAATAAAAGTGAAAGGGAACAATAAAAGGGCACTTTTTTCCTTGGAGAACCTGTGTGGTATAGTGGGCTTGAGTGTTGGACTACGACTGATTACTGTCGTAAATGCGAATGTTACAATCAAATGTTACATTTGTTGCTTTTGTCAATTAGGCAATTGGCAAAACGATACATGCTTTTACAAGAAATTCAGGGACAGCTCTGAATTGCTTTTAAAGTCATAAAAGAATGTATGACAATCGCATCCTTTTCTGCCATTTACAGTGATGAATTTATTATTATTATTATTATTATTATTATTATTATTATTACATGTGCAAGAGGCATTCTGGGGTGGCAAGGAGTGGGGGATACAGGATGCATTATTTTTATTATTAAATATATACATCCCTGTCTTTATTTTTATTTTTTTCCATTATTTTTATTTTTAAATATATACACCCCCGTCTTGGTTTTTATTTATTTTTTCAAATAAATAACCTCACAGCTTGGAGGTTCCCTTTTTCTCTCAGCACTGCCACTCTTTGGATGACCCTTTGGGGTCCCTGACATTTGCAGCCTCCTCGGTGTTCATGCAGGGCAGAGGAATGGGGCTGGAATGGCTGACCCTTAGGGGCCCCTGACATTTGCAGCCTCCTTGGTGTTCATGCAGGGCAGAGGAATGGGGCTGAAATGGATGACCCTTAGGGGCCCCTGACATTTGCAGCCTCCTCGGTGCTCATGCAGGGCAGAGGAATGGGGCTTGAATGGATAACCCTTAGGGGCCCCTGACATTTGCAGCCTCCTAGGTGTTCATGCAGGGCAGAGGAATGGGGCTGGAATGGATGACCCTTAGGGGCACCTTAAAGTTGCAGCCTCCTCGGTGTTCATGCAGGGCAGAGGAATGGGGCTGGAATGGATGACCCTTAGGGGTCCCTTAAATTTGCAGTCTCCTTGGTGTTCATGCAGGAAAGAGTGACACCCCCCTCCCCCGGGGTTGTCCTGAAAAAGGAAGGCCACCGGAAGGGAATGGGGTGAAAAACCAGCCCTGCATCATGGGAACTTTGCAATCAGTAACTTTTGCGTTGCATTGCGCTGCTGCCTACCACACCAAACCAGCTGAGCTGGGGATTAAACCCTGGTTTCCAGAGTCGTAGTCCAACACTCAAGCCCACTATACCACACAGGTTCTCATACTATATATACTAGTATAAATATGTGCAAAACTATACTGTAGATGAACTGAGGATAAAGTTAACATACTGGCAAAACAGACCACTGTTTTGCACCACTGTCCAGGTAGTTTCGGAGCACAGCACAGTGTTTAGATGCTGCACTCCTAAGGAACACTGTAAAGCCACAGAGGGGCAGGTGGATTGGGGCGGTGTACAATTGCTGCAGTTCTAATCCAGCTTTCTCAGAGGTGGCTTCAAGCCACCCTTTTGGTTGGTCTGTTTCATCCCATAGTGTCTCTTAAAGAACAACAAAACAAAGAAATAACCTACCATCATATTTGAAAATTCTCATAAAACAAGGTGTGTTTATATTATTCCCTCTTCAGCTCTTGTTTCTTAAGTGTCATTTCAAGATTTAATCTACTGAGCCATGAGACCAATGTTTCCCTTTACACAATTTATTTTACTGATAGAAACGAAGGAAAGAACATCACTTTCTTTCTGAGGCTGAAGGGTAAACAGCGCATTTGGGGGCATATTAAGAGGCAGTCTTCAATAAATCTAAATGCACATGCCTCCTGGCTACAAAACCATTCTCCTTGCTTTCAGGCAGCTGAGTGATTGCAGTGTTTAACTTCTCCCAGCTGGACTACCCCTTCTCTGGAGATGTAGCCAATGTGCTGCTTTTGTAGCCTTGTGTAATGACCTGAACATGGAAGGAAGTTTTTCTTTCAGTGTGGGCACACCTCAGAGGAATGAAAGGTAGAAGCAGAAAGCAAATGTTTGAGAGTGATCGTCAAAGCACATTTATAAACAGAATAAAAAGAGGTTTCCTGGGAAATAACAGGCTCAAAGAAACAGACCATTGTGGTACTTCTGCTCATGGAACATCTATGAAGATGGACAGATGTGGTGACGTCTCTCTTTTTTAAAAAAAATAATAATCTTAAAACCAGGTAGTTTTGCATTTTGGTCTTTAAACATTTTATGTCAATGGCAGTATACAGACTGCCCCTTTGGAGTGGCCTGCACCCGTCCCTTTCCCTGATGGATCAGGGCCTCAACTGCCACAGTGGCAGCCCTGAGGCCCTGATCCGCCGCTTTTCCAGGCTGCAGGGAAGCGGCAAAATGCCGCTTCCCCACAGCCTGGAAAGGGGCCCCAAGGACAACCCGACAGCAGCAGGGAAAGGGAGAAAGGGGCTGCTTGGCCCCTTTCTCCTTTGTGTCGCTGGCGTGGCTGTTTAAACACCCCACCAGTGATATGCAGCCCAAAAGGAGCTCCATTTTGGAGCCCCTTCTGGTGCCACTGAAAGGGCGCCACAGGCGCCCTTCAGCGGCACGATGACATAACAGCCGTGCCGCACCGTTTGGATGCGACATGGCCATTATGTCAAAATGGTGGCACCCATGCAAACAGGGCACTGCCATTTTGAACGTACTCTGTATATACTAGGGTTGCGGGCGTCTAAAAGAGATGCCTCCAGGCAACCCTAGTACTTACGCAGTACGTACAAAATGGACCATTTGTACAGGGCCATTGATTCATAGAGGAAACTTGCTCATGGAAGCAGTTCTGTACTCTATAGAGGTTGAGTTATATATGCTGCAGTCTAGGGAACATCTGGCTTTACAGGGCAACTATGAGACCCATTAGCTAGTCATTAGATTAACTGATAACTACCTTTAGCCTTAGCCAGCATAGCTAGTAGAGTGGGATATGAGGAGTTATATTTCACAAGCATCTGCAGGGCCATCTTTTAACTCTGGCCTCGAGGTAAGCTGATGTGACTACTTATAATGTAACTCTGATGTAACTGTTCTAGATACCTTTAGTGTTATTTGAAAAAAAGTCAAAGGCTCTTCCCCATTTTGTTCATAGATTGTGAGTTTAAGTTTAATTTGTTCCATTAGGCTTTTGCTAATTGCCTGTTCTTCATCATAGCTTTGGCAGAAGGGCCAAGGGAGGTGGAAAATACAAACAAAATGTTGTGCCCCTCAGGAGAGTCATCTCTGCTAGGACTGTGAATAGCTGCGAAACAAGGTCAGCTAACCAAATGAGTTTTAGCAGGAGAATTTATTTGGGATTTCCCATCATAGAATCATAGAGCTGAAAATGGCCCATAGCTCATTGATTCCAGCCCATTCAATGCAGGAAATCGAGCCGGAGCATCCCTGGCTGGTAGTTGTCCAACCTGTTTTTGAAGATATCCAGAGTAAGAAATCCCACCACTTCTCTGGCTGAACTGCTCTTACTGTCAAGAAGTTCCTTCTGGCAGTCAATCTAAAATCCACTCTTCTGTAACTTAAAACCAGTATACCTGGTTTTACTTTCTGGAGCAGCAGAGAACACACTTTCTCTCTCCTCTGTGTCCAGCCCTTGAGGTGTTTAAAGAGTGTCACTTTTCAGTCTTCTCTCATCAGGCTAAACATGATGAGATCTTTCCCTGTATATTTTGTTTTCCATACCTCTCAATGTATTTGTTGCCCTTCTCTAAACCTGCTCCAGCTTGTCTACATCCTTCTTAAAATGGGGTGTCCAGAATTGAATGCAATACTCCAGATGAGGCTTGACTAGTGCTGAATAGAGTGGGACTATTACTTCCATTTTCTTGGAAATTAATTGTGGAGAAAAGGCAAACTGGAATATTGGCAACCTCCAATCAGGGTGAGCCTGGCATCAGCCAATGAGAATTTAGCCATGAAAAGGTGGGGGCTACTCTCAGGAGCAGATATAAATAGGCTAAGTGAGGCATGTGTGAGGTAGATAGGGACAGAGCTCTGAGTTAGAGATTTATTAGACCCTGAGGGGTTTTAAGAGCTGAAGATAGATGGATTGCTTAGTTGAAGCAGTTTTGAATCCCTTATGTATGGTTTTTTGTGGGTTTTTCAGGCTATGTTCTAGAAAAGTTTGTTCCTGACATTTTGCCAACATCTGTGGCTGACATCTTTATGTATGGTCTGCTCCTGACAGTGACTATCCGCCTGGGTGTTTCCTCACTGTTACATGCTTCTTCATTTTCCTTGGCAGTTCCTTTCTGTTGGTTCTGTAGGATCAATTTTCCTTCACCTCTACCTAGAAGTCTTCATGTTCTCTGATGCATTAAAGGGACAGCTGTAGTACCTTGTCTTCCAAAAGAGCTACCAATTTGCTACAGGTGTAGTTGGTGAGGCTTTCTGGTAAGAAAACCATTGCACATATATTGCAGTACATAATTACAGGTTCTTCTGCCTCCATCTCTGCAGTGATTTCTCTCCCCCTTCCTCTATGTAATATTTATGTGGGATATATGCTGCAAAGTGCATGCCAATGGCTCTTCCAACATGCTGCTTTTTTGCTCACAATGACATCAACAAAGGCTGATGGGAAAATGTAAATGAGCTGCTGCTGTCTTAGAGCTTTGCCTCCTCACCTGCTGGCTCTAAAGCTTGCTGCCTCACCCAACTGAAACACTTTTTTCCTGTCCCAACAAGGAAATTATTTAGATTAGGTGGGGAGGGTATCAGGGATTTTATATGTTCTGTATTTTTAACTTTGTTAGCCACCCCGATTGTTCTCAGAGGGGCAGGATACAAATTATTATTATTATTATTATTATTATTATTATTATTATTATCATTATTATCATTATTATTATTATTATTGGTGTAGCTCAGTTTCAGGGGATACTGAAGCCAGCTTGTGGGGATGGACTATTTGTAAATGACATGTGGTTAAAAAAAAATCACCAGGAGAAGTTCCATTATTGAAGTTAAAATAAGCACTGCTTACTTTCACCTTTAAAGATTTCCTTAGAGAAATCAAGCACATCTATAAGATCCGGAGGTTCTTTCATATATCAGCAATGAGCTTTCTGCCTTATATTATCCTTTCCTAAATTCTACATTATCCTTTTGTAAAGTAACATCCTGAGACAACTTAAGTCAAATGTAGAGATCTGATATTTCCTGAATTCTCTGTTGACACGTTTCTTAAAATGCAAGAACTGGATCAGGCACCTTCTAGTCCTTTGATACTTCCCCCTTGTCCTTTAACAAGATATGAAAAATCTTTTCCAAATCCTTTTTAAGGCATCAGCTACATTTCCCCCTAAGAATCCTAGAATGTAATTCATCTGTATAAGGTGTCTTGTCAAACTGCAGTGCTACTGTATAGGTAACTATGGCGGGTTATAGACCGCCATGAAAATACGCGCAGAGCGCGTACTAGGGTTAGGGAGGTGCGGTGCTTCCGCACCTCCCTAACCCTAATACACGCTCTGCGTGTAAAAAATGACGGCGGCCATTCC
>NC_056524.1:84708444-84718322 GCF_019175285.1 Sceloporus undulatus | reverse complement strand
GGGCGCCTAGGGCGCCCTTTGTGCGAACCAGGAAGGAGCTCCGTTTCGGAGCTCCTTCCTGGTTTGAGGTGCCACTTTGCTTCGCTGGGCGCAGCCTTCAGACGGCTGCGCCCAGCGAAGCAAGGGAGAATTCTCCCCCTCCCTGTTGCTGTGGGGTGTCCTTGGGGCTTGAAGCCCCAAGGACACCCCTTTTCAGGCTGCGGGGAAGCAGCGTTTTGCCGCTTTCCTGCAGCCTGAAAAGCGGTGGATCGGGGCCTCAGTGGCTGCCGCTCTGAACACTGAGGCCCTGATACAGCAGGGAAAGGGGCGGGTACAGCCCACCCCAAATAGGCGGTCTGTAACCCGCCAATGTGTTCTGGCATAATCATAAGGCATCTAATATCTTCTTCAGGTGAACATATATTCCAGCCTTCCAGATGAGTTTTTTTTTCCATAGAAGAAAAGAGAATATGATGGGAAATTTTATTTTTTCACCCCCCCCCCTCAACTTATGGTTGTTTCTGTTCTGTGTATTTGAAATAATTATTCAACCTACATTTTAAATTTAAATTTTGAAGTAATTGTCTTTCTCTTGCAATACTGCATTTATGCAACATAATTTACAGTTATATTTTTCCTTAGTATTTCTAACACTACCACATATTGTTTATAAGGATATTCAGTTTTTTTATATATCACTCCTGAGAAAATGTAAGCACTTTCTTGCTTCTGAAGTTATGGAATTGTACACTTTTGGCTGCAGACTCACAAACAAAATCTTGCCACCAGAGATAATTATTAAAATGCAATGACAAAAATCCTCTTTTACATTGATACAGTTCAGTGGATACTTTGTTTCTGTTTTTAAGAGGTGGATTGGTCTACCATTTTTGCTGTGGATGATTGCTCCCACATCTAGAATAAAGAAGTGACAATCTTGCACTTGGCCATGGAGACCGATAGTTCTCCGATAGTTCTTAGAGGTCCAAACCCTCTTTGAACAAATCTTGCCAATAATTCCCTATGATGGGGTTACTATAAGCTGGAAATGACTTGAAAGCACACAACAACAACAAGAAGAAGAATTCTTGTGAAGAATTAGTAAGGAACACAGTTTATTAATGTACAGCAGAAGAAAACTGTGCTGTAAGGGATGCTGGAAAAGGCAGTTGCTGACAAAACAACTTTCTTCTATTTCACTAATTGTTGGCCCTTCTAGAATTTCAGTGGTGGCTGGTGGCTGTGAATCTGCTGTCAGATTTTTTTTCTCCTGAACTTTAATAATGCTATCTAACGTTGGGATAGTGTTCAGCACCCTGGATAGCTTCTTTACAATGCAAATGAAATCCTGGGTCATGTCCTCGTGGGTCAAATACCATGCCCTTCCCCACCCTCATAGCAAGTAGCTTTGACAATGCAGGGTCCAGACCCCAGATCTGCTATAACAACATCTGGATAGTTCAGCACCAGACCTGCTGCATACCCCTCTTACACTGGTTTTTAAAAAGATTTTGCTTCAGTTCTTCTGGAGCTCTCTGAAGCAGAAATGTACTTGCCATTGCTATATTACTATTCAGTGCCTGATTTCTAAAATCATAGAGTTGGAAGTAATCACTAGGGTCATCCAGCTCTTAATGTCCAAGTCATTGTTAAATCTATTGAATAGCACGGGACCCAGGACAGAATGCTGTGGCACCCCACTAGTCATTTCTCTCCAGGATGAAGACAAGCCATTGGTGAACACCCTTTTGGTTCATCTGTCAACCAACTACAGATCCAACTATAGCCCAAATTTTTGTAGCCCCCCCCCCCCCCCGAAAATCATGGGAAACCTTATCTAAAGCCTTACTGAAATCATGATACACTACATCCACAGCATTCCCTCTGTGTACCAAGCTTGTAATTCTAACAAAAAAGAGATAAAATTAGTCTGGCATGACTTGTTTGTAAGAAACCCATGTTGACATCTAGTGATCCTGGTATTCCTTTCCAAGTGCTTAAAGACAGTTTGTTCAATGATCTGCTCTAGAATCTTTCCTGATATTGATGTCAGGCTGATTGGGCAGTAATTATTTGGGTAATTCTCTCCTCCTTTTTGAAGATGGAGACATTTACCCTCCTCCGGTCTGATGGGACTTCTCCTATTCTCCAGGAATTCCCAAAGATTATTGCCAGTGATTATGAGATTGCTTCTGTCAGTTCTTTTAATACCCTTGGATGACGTTCATCTGGTCCTGGAGACATGACTTCATTTAGAGCAGCCAGGTATTCTTGTTCTGTGCTGCATTTCCCTTATTGCATCATCTGTTCTATTTTCCCCAGCTCAAATGTAGTGACTTGCATAGGGCACAAACCCCCTTCTGGCTGCTAAACTGGGAATGAAATCCAGCTTAATTGACCTTATCCACCACTCTTCACCTATGTAAAGGCAACCAGGTCAAAGAAGAGCAATATCATGCTCACCCTGTCTCATGCTTATCTTTAGCCAACTTTAAACTATTATTAATATTTTAAAATTCTGTGTATTTTAAGATTATTTGTGTCTTCCAGTCTCAGTTTAAACAACTAATAACACAACTATTTTTATTACATTTCTTTTTAATTGCATTAATTTTTAATTGCAGTTTCTAATTTTAGTTCTTCATATTCATCATTTTTTAAACGAAAATCTTCTGCAAGATTAATAAAACATCCCTATATGACCATATGAGCATGTCGTGTGATTTTCTAGCTCTAGGTTTTAAAAGAACCTCTACTTTAGTTCTTAGACACTAATTTTTGACTATTGTTAAGAAAGAGTAACAATTCCCAGGTATGAATGACTCAATAATTGGTGTATCTGTTTAATTTATATTCTGTCTTTTTCCAAACTGGGACTTCATAAGCAGTGCTAATTTTGGTGGACAGTAGACATGTAAGCAACCTGGAATTTAGCCATATGATGAGTTAATAACTTAATTTCCTATGCATAAATATTGGAGGATCTGGATTAGTAAAATGAAACAATTGGAAAAATAGTACCTACGTAAACTACTTACAAGAGGCAGGTAAAATGAAATGTAACAGAAAAATGAGCAAAGGAAGTAAATCCATAGTAACAGCAGAAGGCAAACAAGGAAGCTGACAGCATGGAACTGTTTCAGAATGTTAATGAGATCATTCTAAAAAAGAAGCAAAGAGTCACTGAAATGGAACAATTAGATGCAAGGATACAGGAGACTGAGGTATGACTGAGATTTTGGCAGATCTTAAAATCAATATGATTGATTGATTCAATGTAATGTCTGAGCACAAAAGGAGCCAAAGACAGACACCCACCTGAGAGTGTAATTCATTTGAACAAGCAATCAATAAGGAACATGTGACCCTCTAGTCTAGATGTTGTTGGATTGCAACTGCTATCAACACTAACTATAGATATAAAATGATGAGACCTGCAGTCCAACAACATCAGAGGGCTGCATGTTCCCCATTTTCATGCCTCCACTAACAGATTCCTACTCAAAACTTTACTCAGAATGCCTTAAAAGGAGAGATGATTTCCTCCTTCTCAACTGAAACTGAAAAGATGAGAGATTTGGGACAAACAAAAATAAGTGCTTCATTGCTTATTTTGTGTGAGTATGCTCTGTGTGAGTTTACTCACAAAGTGGTGATGGCTGCCAACTTGGTCAGTTTTGAAAAGAGACTGGACAAATTTATGGATGACAGTGGTATCAGTGGCTATAAACTGTGATGGATATACAGCCTGTTCTACTGTATATCAATAGCTTGACAACATAAAAAACATGTTTTCTTGATTGGGAGCCTCCATGGCCAGCTGGTTGGCCACTGTGTAAACCTAATGTTTTACTAGCTAGGCCTTTGGTCTTATGTAGCAATGTCCTGTGTTTTTATGGAACTGGCAATATCCTATGCCCCAGTGAGGCCCTTGAGGGAGTCCAGTGAGGTTTTTTTTTAATTCAAAGTAAAAGGTTAAAAAAAAGCACCATGATTGCAGGACTAATGGAACCTGAAGAGGCAGATCCACCATCAGGAATGCAGCCAGGTTAAAGCAAAGTACTTCTTATGAGTAAAGCCCTTCTTATAGTAAGATCCACTGAATGAAGACAACTTCTTTAAAGCCTCTGGTGAAATACAAATGATGCTTGGGTTGGTTTCTGGCAACATGTGCAGACTATCACTATGTCTCTATAGCAGAGATTTAAATCTTGCTTGATTTTCTTACATAAGAAAGAAATATATTGAAAGTTTTCTCTCTACTGGGTGAAACTATAAGAGTTTTAATGCTGCTATTGTGGTTGCTGCTGCTGCTGATCCTTTTCTTCTTTGTCCACTAGCATTTTGTGAAGTTTTTCTGTTCAAAACAATGGTTTTGTTCAAAAGCCCTTCATGATTATTTTTGTTTGCAAAAACGTTCTGGGTGCAAAATTTTTATAAATAATAAATAAATAAATAAATAAATAAATAAATGTAGTTGCTTTCCATCCCTTCTCACCGAGGATGGAAAAAAACAAACAAGAATGATATTTGTACCTTACACTATAGCTGGTTTACTTTGTCTACCCAGCTCTCCATGGAACTGAATCCCTACCAGCAACCTTGGACTGCCTTTGACTATGACTTTTGCCTGAACCTTGTCTCTGAAAGTCTTGCTGATCTTGAATGTGGATTGCCCTTATCTCCTTGTCCAGTCTCTTAACTACACCAGACTCTGGAAATGCTGTTGCCCTCGATCTTATACTGTAATATAATCATCATCCATCAGGACCCGGAAGAATGGATGCAAGCTGCAGGAAAAGAGATTCCACTTCAACATTAGGAGGAACTTCCTGACAGTAAGGGCTATTTGACAGTGGAACACACTCCCTCAGAGTGTAGTGGACTCTCCTTCTTTGGAGGTCTTTAAGCAGAGGCTGGATGGTCATCTGTCGGGTATGCTTTCATTGAGATTTCCTGCATGGCAGGGGGTTGGACTGGATGGCCCTTGTGGTCTCTTCCAACTCTACGATTCTATGATTCTATGATTCTATAATCATCTCCCACCCTGGCCCTTCAGGAAGCAGGATGCCCATCCTGGCAGTAAGAACTGCTTCACCCATGCACATGAGCCATCAGTTTCTGAGAAATCAAATTATTACGATGTTTCATGAAAGGAAAATCATTAATGGGCCATTTACACCATTCTGTCAAGTACTTCACATAAGCACCATTATGGCTGGACTTAGGTCAGCATGCTGTAAGCAACATTTCAGCTTTGCTGTCTCTTTTCAGTGGCAGAGCTGTACAATGCAACAATGAAAAACACATCAGACATATTTTTTTATAATGGCTACCACTCCTGGCCAGACTGGTGCCCCACTGTGCTAGGTTGTACATTGTAAAAACAGTGCAGACATACAATGGCACTACAAATTCAAGAAGAAGAAAAGTAAAAAGGAAACAAGAAACAAGACAATGAATACATGCAAGATAAAGGACAGCTTTCACAACAAACCAGCCAGTGCATTGATGTTGGTGATTATTCTGCACAACATGTTGTACCTAGTATGAAAGTGATGTTGCTTGCTTATGTATCATATTGAAAAAATCAAGCCAGCTAGCTCTCTTTTTTGTATACATCCATGAAGGGATTAAAGGTAACAGATATGGGGATCAAGTTACTAGATCCTTGTAGTACTTATGTGAAATAGGTTAGATTGGGATAAAAGGTTAATAGTCCAATATTACTTAATTCCACAGCTGGGCAGGGATTCAAATTTACATATTTCCACTCTATTCTGTTTACTATGTGATAATGCAGGGAAAACGATATGTCTGACTTTCTCAAATGCTTTCAGAGGGCAATTCCTATCAAGTGTCATTGCTGGCTTTTCTGACTAGGACTGCAGGAGTAGCAGTCCAAAAGCATCTAGGCTGTTCATCTTTGTCATAGTGATTCTCAAAAAAGGTTTATTTATCCCCCTTAGATCAGTCCCAAACGTAAGATTGTTTTCAGACACGCAACACTGAGTATTTTCTTAAACTGGTCTCATTTTCACATGTAGAGAATTAATTTTCATAAACCACTGGAAGATGACCTGAGAAGGTTTCCCAAGTAGAAACCTGGTCTAAAACAAAGAGGGAGACTTCCTGTGTGTGTGTTTATTTTATGTCCCACTTTTCTCCTGAACAAGACTTAGACTGGTGTACAGTATAAATCAAAACACAACATCTAAAACAAATGGATTACAAAAGTTTTAAAGCATTAAACTATACATTCAATTTGTTGTTAACTGCCCTTGAGTCAGCTTTGACTCATGGAAACCCTGTGAATGAGACATCTCCAAGACCTCCTGCCGTCAGCCTTTCTGCTCAGATTTTGCAGGCCCAGGCCTGTGTCCTTCCTAACTATCTGGCATATGGTCTTTCTCTCTTTCTACTTTGCTAGCACCATTGCCTTTTCTAATGATTCATTTTTCCTCTCAATGCGGTCAAAATACAACAGTCTCAATTTAGTCATCCTGGCTTCCAGGGATAGTTCTGACTTGATCTGTTCTAGAACCCATTTGTTTGTCTTCTTGGTCATCCATGGTATCCTCAGTACTTTTCTCCAGCACCACATCTCAAATTAGTTAATTCTCTTTTTATTGGCTTTTTTCACTGTCCAGCTCCAGATGGATAGATTCAATCAAAAAGCCATGGACCTGAGTCTTCAACATCTGACCAGGGCTGTTGATCATAGGGTGACTTGAAGGTCTCTCACTTATAAGGACACCATAAGTGGAAGCTGACTTGATGGTAGTTAACAACAAATATATTTGTAGGATTCAAAGACATAGCTATGTTAGTATTGAAAATCAGTATGCCATGTTAGTCTGGAAAATCAGTACGCCAATATCCTACACAAGGATGGGAAATCAGTATACCAATATCCTACACAAGGATGGACTACAAGCTACCAGGAACATCATTCCACCAAGATCTGCCACTATGAGCCTTATCGCACAGAGATGGCTGGAATGGTACAAAATGGGCCAGGAAGGGAATGGAATGAATGAGGGACAAGTGAGGGACATGTGAGGGACACATTTTACAGCACAAAGAATGCCGCTGACGCCAATGCCGGAAGTCCCCGTTCCGTTCTCCATCCGTTCCCCATCCATCCCAGAGGAGGAGATTTTTGAGACCTGTTCAGAACAGTTCTCAAAAATCTCCTCCTCTGGGATGGATGGGGAATGGAACAGAATGGGGACTTCCTGTGTGTAGTAGAATGTGTCCCTCACTTGTTCCGTTCCCTGCCCCTTTTGTACTGTTCCAGGAGCCCTGTGCAATGAGTTTTCACATGCAACTACTTCACTTTTGATAATAGCACATACCTTCAAGTTAATGACACTACACACCTGGCACTACAATATGCCAACATCTTCATAGCTGACCTAGAACAATGCTTTATTAATTCCTGCATCCAGAAACCACTCTTCTACCTGAGGTATATTCATTATCGGGACTTATGGAGAGGACACACTCAAAACATTCCACTACAGTTTCAAGAACTTCCACCTTGCCATCAATCTCAGCTGGGAACAATCAAGTTCCCAGTTATTTACCTACAGGAGTCAAAGACATAGCTATGTTAGTATTAAAAATCAGTATGTAAAAGGATATTGTAGCAAACCTTTGTAACCTTTTACTAGATCTGATTCTAGAAAGTAATTGAGCCTTGCAAAGATACACATCAATAGATTTTATCAGTATGCAAAGGGATCTTGTAGCACCTTTGAAACTAACTGAAAGAGAGAGGTTGGTAGCATGAGCTTCCATAGACTTGGGCCTACTTCCTCAGATGCATGGGAGAACACACAAGACAGATTTGGACATGAATACAAAGGTTTGCCACAAACCCAGATGCCAATTCTACCCACAAGACCTAATGACATCACCCACAATAGTAAAGGGACGTACATTTGCTCATCTTTCAATGTAATTTCTGCCATACTATGTCTGCAATGCCCTTCAGTACTCCACACGGGCAAATAGAACAGTGTCAGAACAGTAGGCTCAAGTCAATGAAAGTTCATGCTCATGCTATTGTCTCTCTTCTAGTTAATCTCAAAGATGCCAAAAATCTATCTGCATAATGAGATGCAATAATCTATTGGTGTGTCTCTTTGGAAGGCTCCATTACATTCTGGAATCAAATTTGGTAAAGAGTTACAAGGGTTTGCTACAAGATCCTGCAAATTTGGTAAAGGGTGGTATATAATGAGGCACATAAATATTTTAAATAAATAAATACCCATTAGTAAAGTCACTAAATTCAAAACAGCTTTTTATATTACTGTGTGAAGGTAAAAGATTGCCACCTGAGGAACAAGGACACCATACATTTGCTCATAAAAACATGTCACTTCATAAACTATATGTTCTGTAATCATCTGTAGTCATATTTCTTATGCTTAGTACAAACTGCTGCGAAATGGCGGTCTGCAGGTGCCTGTTTTTACTCTGGAGGAACAGCACAGCCTCCAAATCGCGCACCAACACTACGGAATAAAAAGAACCCAGAAAAACTGGGTTCTTTTTGCGCTGCCATAGATACTTTGTGAGTATGTCAATGGCACAGTCGTGACATAACTGGCGTGGCGCAACGTGCGGATGCTATGCATATTAGGCATGTATTAGGGTTAGGGATTGTGTGGTTGCTGCGTAGTCCCTAACCCTAAAATTGGTGCCAGCACGTCGCTTTTGCACAGTCTGTACCACGCCATAGTTGCTAATAAAAATTTGTTATTCCCCAACTGGCCTCCTTCTCAAGGCATGTCTGTAGAGTTATTCCTAGCTGTTCTCCTTCTCAAGGCATGACTACAGAGTTACTTTCTACATTTATTTGTTTTCCTATTACAATGGTAATTTTAACTGCTAATCCCACTTTCTAAAATAAAATTCAAAAAAAGGGGTGACCCAGAAACTTCAAACAGACTTGTTTCACTGTCAGCTTTGTGATTACTCTTGTATAATGTTCCACTATAAATAGGAATGAGTTTAAATAATTCTAAAAAAAGAATTACACTATCCTAAATCCAGCAAGAGAATGTCAGAACCAGAAAGTATACTTGGGGGAAAAAAATGCTGCTTAAATGGCAAAGAGCCAGTGGAGAAATTAATACTGCACAGATGACCAGCAAAATTTATCTCACTTACCCAGACCAAAACTATAACTTCAGCAAAGAACCTAGCACTGAAATGGAAACTTGAAATATTTCTGAGGGGGGGGGGGGGGGAGAGATCCACATTGATAATGAAAAAACAAGGTAAGAATTCACAGCATGAATACAAATATCATCACATTAAATTTTCCTGTGCATTTGTTTGATCTACTTTTGTTGATATTCTTCAGCTTATTACACTATCATAATTTACTTCTGTAAATTTATTCTAAATTATATAGAATGAGATTACATGAATCAATCTTATCTTCCTATCTTGTCCATTTCAGCATTTTATGTTATCATTCTTATCTCAATAGAATCTGAATTATGAACATGTAAATGAGGGCTGCCTCGCAGGATCCAAAACTGATATCATAGAATTCTCATTTTCATGTCAAATTATTCTACAAAATGGATATTAGTTTACTTTTTAAAGCAGGAAATCAGAGACTAAGCTTTACTCTTGCATTTGTAAATATTTTGTTTTGGATTCTTGCTGAATATATTTGCAAATGCTATTTTGGATTTATTTCAAAGGGAGAATTTGCGTGAAAGCTTTTATTACAATTTATCTGTGGGGCAGTCAAAATAATTATGAAAATGCTTCATTCTAAACAGTTCTGCTATGTAAGAGACACTCTTTGGGATGATTCACTGATTTCTATTAGGCCATAACAAAACATTTAATAGTATTTTCCATGACAAGCT
>NC_056524.1:84693796-84705444 GCF_019175285.1 Sceloporus undulatus | reverse complement strand
TAAGCAACTTGTCAGGGAAGAGGCAGGATCCCTAGCAATAATACACACAGAAATTCTCCAAAGGTAGAGTTGCTAATGAGGGAGCCAGCACTTCCAAAACCAACACAATATTGACTGTTTGTTTTCATTATTGCACTTAATGGGCTGATGATCAAATCAATGACCCACCCATCTACCTGTTTGTTTTCTCCTGACTGTGTCAAGACCTGACTGCATTGACCAGGCTACCCTACACCTCGACTTAACAAAGCCCAGGCAATCAAACACCCATTAAGCTCATCACCAGAGGCTAGATTTCGCCTATAAGAATGCCTAGATTTGCTCATTTTCAGAATACAGCCTGGCTCCACACCAGACTGGACTCTGATTTTAGCTCCCTTGGCCAACCCATTCTGTTACCATTACCTACCATCATCCATTTCAACACTGAAATCCCAGAGAAGCCTTCAGAAGTGAGTATTGCCTGTAGTTCTGCCTCTCAATCTTTTCCACTTTCCCACCTTATTTTCATTGAGTCTTTTGTGTGTATGTGTGCGTGTGCCTGCGTGCGTGCGTGCGTGCGTGCTTATAGCTGTATGTGTGGTCCCCTTTTTAATAAATATTTGGACTTTAAATAGAGAAGCCTGTCTCTGCGTCATCTCTTAAGGGATTATTTGGTCCTTTGATCTACACCAAGGGACATGGTCTTACGAGGGCATTGTTACCCTTCCCTCTTGGCAATTTGACTTAATTAAGAAATTTCCCTAATTAGAAACTTCCTAACAAAACCATAGCACCTAGCTGCAACTAGTCTGGGCTACTGAAATAATGCCGAAAAGAAAAAAAGAAAAAAAGTCTGTACTGGCCCTCAGTAGAGATGGCTAGTATTGAGTGAATTAATATATTAAGGCTGCACTGCTAAATTATTTAACTGAGAATAAGCCTTGCTGAAGTCAATGGAATTTCTGAGTAGACATGTGCAATACTGCACTGTAGGAAAAACCCATAGGTTGTATCAGGCATACTTAGAAGATACCAAGTATGACTGGTATATGTATGGTAGGTCCAGTAATTGTGGCCCTTCCACCACAGCTAACTCCAATATTTGAGAACTTCCGTGCTAACTATGGTTGGGAATGAATTCAGCACCTAAATAAGCTCCGTAAACCCAAGATGATCTGTGTAACACATGGAGAACATGTGAAGAGACGTTTATTGAAACTATGGGTGGAATCACCACTCTGCTACAATGGAACCACAGCTACGAATAAGTAGAATGTAGGTAAAATCAACAATGACCTACTAGCTGATTTTTGGGCATTCAAATATGGCCTGGGATGAAACTACATATGCATTTCACTATGAACAGTTCATAATAAATAGTATTGTCTTCTCCTTTTTGGCAGTATGGGGGGAGGAACACATTTGTATGCATGACCACATGGCATTCCTGTAGTTTTCAACAACTTGTAAGAAGAAAGACTTCAGCAGAATAGCTTGTCATGGAAAATACTATTAAATGTTTTTTATGGCCTAAAGAAATCATGCATCATCCCAAAGAGTGGCTCTACATAGCAGGACTGTTTAGAATGAAGCATTTTCATAATTATTTGACTGCCCCACAGATCAAATTATAATAAAAGCTTTCACGCAAATTGCTCCTTTGAAATAAATCCAAAATAGCATTTGCAAATATATTCAGCAAGAATCCAAAACAAAATATTTACAAATGCAAGAGTAAAGCTTAGTCTCTGATTTCTGCTTAAAAAAGTAAACTAATATCCTTTTGTAGAATAATTTGACATGAACATGAGAATTCTATGATATCAGTTTTGGATCCTGCGGAGCACCCTCATTACATGTTCATATTCAGATTCTATTGAGATAAGAATGATAACTAAAAATCTGAAATGGACAGATAGAGAGATAGAGGATCATGTAATCTCATTCTATATATTTAGAATAAATTTACAGAAGTAAATTGATGAGAGTTAATAAGAGAAGTAATATCAACAAAAGTAGATCAACAACCAATGCACAGGAAAATTTAATGTGCAATGATTATTTGTACTTCATGCTCGTGAACTTCTTACCCTTTTGTTTTTTCATTATCAATGTGGATCTCTCTCCCCCCCCCCCATCCGCAGACATATTTCAAGTTTCACATTTCAGTGCTAGGTTCTTTGCTGAAGTTTATCTAGTTTTGGTCTGGGTAAGTGACGATTTAACTTATTGCTGTCATTGTTGCAGTCTGTCAGTATTAATTTCTCCACTGGCTCTTGCCATTTAAAGCAGCAGTAGAGCCCTTTTTTTTTTTTTTTTTTTTTTTTTTTTTTTTTTTTTTTTTTTTTTTTTTTTTTTTTTTTTTTTTTTTTTTTTTTTTTTTTTTTTTTTTTTTTTTTTTTTTTTTTTTTTGTTTTTTTTTTTTTTTTTTTTTTTTTTTTTTTTTTTTTTTTTTGTTTTTTTTTTTTTTTTTTTTTTTTTTTTTTTTTTTTTTTTTTTTTTTTTTTTTTTTTTTTTTTTTTTTTTTTTTTTTTTTTTTTTTTTTTTTTTTTTTTTTTTTTTTTTTTTTCTTCTTTTCTTTTTTTTTTTTTTTTTTTTTTTTTTTTTTTTTTTTTTTTTTTTTTTTTTTTTTTTTTTTTTTTTTTTTTTTTTTTTTTTTTTTTTTTTTTTTTTTTTTTTTTTTTTTTTTTTTTTTTTTTTTTTTTTTTTTTTTTTTTTTTTTTTTTTTTTTTTTTTTTTTTTTTTTTTTTTTTTTTTTTTTTTTTTTTTTTTTTTTTTTTTTTTTTTTTTTTTTTTTTTTTTTTTTTTTTTTTTTTTTTTTTTTTTTCTTTTTTTATTTAACTTTTTTTTTTTTTTTTTTTTTTTTTTTTTTTTTTTTTTTTTTTTTTTTTTTTTTTTTTTTTTACTTTTTTTTTTTTTTTTTTTTTTTTTTTTTTTTTTTTTTTTTTTTTTTTTTTTTTTTTTTATTTTTTCTTTTTTTTTTTTTTTTTTTTTCTTTTTTTTTTTTTTTTTTTTTTTTTTTTTTTTTTTTTTTCTTCAAGTATACTTTCTGGTTCTGACCATTTTCTTCTTGCTGGATTTAGGCATAGTGTAATTCTTTTTTAGAATATTATTTAAATCCATTCCTTATTTATAGTGTGGAACCATTATACAAGAGTAATTCACAAAGCTGACCAGTTGAAACACGAATCGTTTGAAAGTTTCTCTGGGGTCACCCTCTTTTTTGAATTTTCTATTTTTAGATAAGTGGGATTAGCAGTTAAAATATAATAAAAACCATTAGTCAATAGGAAAACAAATCAAATGATAGAAAGTAACTCTGTATTCATGCGTCTTAGAAAAGGAGCCAACAGCTAGGAATAACTCTCAACAGACAGCCATGAGCAGAGAGGTCCAGTTGGGGGAATAACAACATTTTATCTCGAACAACTATGGCGCTGTACCAGACTGTGCAAAAGCGACGTGCTGGGCAAACCAATTTTAGGTTAGGGACTACGCAGCAACCACACATAGTCCCTATACCCTAATATACATGCCTAATAGCACCAGAACATCCGCACGTTGCCGCACGTCCCAGTTATGTCACTGACTGTGCCATTGGACATCACTCCCACAAGTACTCTATGGCAGCGCCAAAAAGACAATCAGTTTTCTGGTTTCTTTCTTATTCCGTCAGGTGTTGGTCACGATTTGGAGGCTGTGCTGTTTCCTCCCGAGTAAATAACAGGAACACCTGCAGCACCGCGCCATTTTTTCCGCAGCAGTTTGTAACTAAGCATAAGGAAAATCGACTACAGATGGACTTACAAGACCATCATAGTTATGAATGAACATGACTTGAATTTTATGAGCCAAATGGTATACGGTTGTCCTTGTCCTATTCAGGTGCGCAACATCATTTTACCTTCACACTGTCAATATAAACAGCAGTTTAGCTTCTTGACATTTAGTTACTTTATCAATGGGTATCTTAGTTTATTTATAAATATCTTATGGCCTCATTATATACCACTCCTTTACCAAATTTGCGAGGATCCTTGTAGATCAACCCTTGTAACTTCTTCACCAATATTTGAATTCCAGAATGTAACGGAGCCTTCCAAAAGAGAGACACACACAATCAGCATTATTGCATTCTCATTATGCAGAGCATAGATTTTTGGCAGTCTTTGGAAGATTAACTAGAAAGATAGTACAAATAGCATGAGACATGAGAACTTTCATTGACTTGAGAGCCTACTGTTTCTGGACAACTGTTCTTATTTTGCACCGTTGGAGTACTCTGAAGGGCATTGCCAGACATATTATGTGCAGAAATTACATATGAAAGATGAGCAAATGATACGTCCCTCTTACTATTGTGGGTGATGTCATATAGGTCTGTGGTATGTAGTGTGAGAACTGTCATCTGGGTTTGTGGCACTAACCTTTGTACTTCATGTCCAAATCTTCCTCTGTGTGTTCTCAAACCCATGCATCTAGGAGGAAGTAGGCCCATCAGTCTATGGAAGCTCATGCTAACCAACCTCTTCGCTTCAGAGTGTATTTACAAAGTTTGCTCTAACAAGATCCCATTTGCATTACTGAATTAAAATCTATTTGATGTGTAATCTTTGCAAGGCTCACTTACTTTATCTAGAATACAAGATCTAGTGAAAAGGTATCAAGATTTGTACTACGATATCCCTTTCTTACATAACTGACTTTTTCTGCAGTATACTAACATAGCTATGTCTTTGAACTCCTGTAGGTTAAATAACATGGGAACTTATATTGTTCCCGCGCGATCTGAATTGAGGCAAGGTGGAAGATTCTCTTGTAAACTGTTAGATGGAATGTTTCGAGTGTGTCCTCTTCCTAATAAGTTCCCGATACTAGAATATACCTCAGGTAGAAGAGTGGTTTTGGATGCAGAAATTAATATACTCATCGTAGACGAGTGGTTTCTAGGATCAGAATTAAATTAAAGCATTGTTCTAGGTCACAGCTATGAAAGATGTTGGATATTGTAGTGCCCAGAAGATGTGTAGTGCCAGGTGTGTCTATTCAATAACTTGAAGGTATGTGCTCATTATCAAAAGTGCACGATAGTTGACATGTGAAAACTCGCATTGCACCAGGCCTCATGGAACAGCTACAAAAGGTGCCAGGAACGGTAACAAGTGAGGGACACATTCTACTACACACAGTAAGTCCCCATTCTGTTCCATTCCCCCCATACCATTCCAGAGGAGGAGAATTTTTGAGAACTGTTCTAACAGGTTCTCAAAAAATCTCCTCCTCTGGGATGGATGGGGTCAACGGTATGGACGAAGTGGAACGGTAACGTGGGGACTTTCCTGTGGTGTCATTGGCGTCAGTGCGGCATTCTCTGTTCTGTAAAATGTGGTCCCTCACGAATGTCACCTCATCTGTCCTCATCTTCATTCCATTTCCCTTACCTGGCCCATTTTGTACCATTCCAAGCCAGCCTCTGTGCACATAAGGCTCCATAGTGGCAGATCTTGTGTGGCAATGATGTGTTCCGGTAGTCTTGTAGTCCATCCTTGTGTAAAGGCTATTGGTATAACGATTTCCCATCCTTGTGTCTAGATATTGGCTTACTGATTTCCAGACTAACAAGTGGCTCATACTGATTTTCAATACTAACATAGCTATGTCTTTGAATTCCTAACAAATCATATTTGTTGTTAACTACCATCAAGTCAGCTTCCACTTATGTGTCCTTAATAAGTGAGAGACCTTCTCAAGTCACCTACGATACAACAGCCTTGGTCCGATGTTGATCGACTCCATTAAACTCAGGTCCATGGCTTTGATTGATAATCTATCCATCTTGGAGCTGGACATTGAAACAAGCCAATAAAAAAGAGAATTAACCTATTTGAGATGTGGTGCTGGAGAAAAGTACTGCTAGGATACCAGATGGCATACCGAAGACAACAAACAATGTGTTCTAAACAGATTCACGTCAGAACATATCCCTGGAAGCAGGCATGACTAAAATTGAGACCTGTTGTATTTTGACCGCATTGAAGAGGAAAATAATGAATCATTAGAAAAGGCACATGGTTTTGCTATAGCAAAGTAGAAAGAGAGTAAACGACACATATGCCAGATAGTTTTGGAAGGGGACACAGGCCTGGGCCTGCAAAATACTGAGCAGAAGGAACAGGCTGATGACGTCAGGAGAGTTCTTTGGAGATGTCTTCATTCACATAAGGGTTTTCCATGAGTCATAAGCTTGACTCAAGGGCAGTTTAACAACGAAATTGAAACAAATTATAGTTTAATGCCTTTAAAAAACTTTTGTATACCATTTGTTTTAGATGTGTTGTTTTTGATTTATACTACTGTACACCTAGTACTAAGTCCTTGTTTCAGGAGAAAATGGGACATAAATAAACACACCACACCGGAAGTCTCCCTCTTTGTTTTATTGACCAGGTTTCTACTTGGGCAAATCCTTATCTCAGGTTCCATCTTCCAGGCTGGTTTATGAATAAATTAATTACTCTACATGTGTTAAAATGCAGACCAGTTTTAAGAACAAATTTACTCAGTGTTGCGTTTGTCTGAAAAACAATCTTACGTTGGGAATCTATACTAAGGGGGATAAATTAAAAAAAAACCTTGTTTTTGCAGAATCACTAACTAGACATAAGATGAACAGCCTAGATGCTTTTGGACTTGCTAATCTCCGCAGTTCCTAGTCCAGAAAATCCAGCAATGAAACTACTGATAGGAATTGCCCTCGTGAAAGCCATTGTAGAGAAAGTCAGACTATATCGTTTTCCCTGCATTAAATCACATAGTCATAAAAACAGAATAGAGTGGCAAATATGTTAAACTTTGAATCCCATGCCACGCTGTTGGAATTAAGTAAGTAATATTGGACTATTAACACTTTTATCACACAATCTAACCTATTTCACATAAGTACTTACAAGGATCTCAGTACACTTGATCCCCATATCTGTTACCTTTAATCCCTTACATGGATGGTAATACAAAAAAGAAGAGCTAGCCTGGGCTGATTTTTTCAAGTATTGATACAGTAAGCAAGCAACCATCACATTTTCATACTATGTACAACATGTTGTTCCAGAATAATAACACCAAAACATCAATGCACTGGTCGGTTTGTTGTGAAAGCTGACTTCCTATCTTGCATGTATTCATTGTCTTGCTTCTTCGTTTTCCTTTTTACTTTCTCTTCATTGAAATTTGTAGTGCCATTGTATGTCCTGTCAACTGTTTTACAAATGTACAACCTAGCACAGTGGGTGCACCATTCGTGGCCAGGAGTGGTAGCCATCTAATAAAAAAATATGTCTGCTAAGTGTTTTTCATTGTGTGCATTGGTACTAGCTTCTGCCACTGGAAAGAGACAAAAGCTAAATAGTGAAATGTTTTCTTACAAGCTATGCTACCTTAAGTTCCAGCCCATAATGGTTGCTATATGGGACAGTACTTGACAGAATGGTGTTAAATGCGACCCATTTAATGATTTTTCCTTTTCATTAAACATTTCGTAATAATTTGGATTTTTCTCAGGAAACTGGAATGGCTCATGTGCTTATGGGTGAAGCAGTTCTTACCTGCCACAGGATGGGCATCTCGCTTCACTTTGGATTAGGGCCCTAGGCTTTGGAGATGATTATAGAATCATAGAATCATAGACAATTCAGAATCAGAGTGGAAGAACACCACAGGGCCCATCAGTCCAACCGCCCTGCCATGCAGGAAATCCCAATGAAAGCATACCCGACAGGACGCATCCAGCCTCTGCTTAAAGCCCCAACAAGGAAGGAGAGTCCCTACACCTTGAGGAGTGTGTTTCCACTGTCAAATAGCCCTACTGTCAGAATTCTCCTAAATGTTGAAGTGGAATCTTTTTCCGGCAGCTTGCATCCATTTTTCTTTCGTTTTGCTTCCCGGTCCTGGATGGATGATGATTATAATTACAAGTTCATACAGATCGAGGGCCAACAGCAATTTCCAGAGTCTGGTTGGTATGTTAAGAGACTGGACAAGGAGATAAGGGCAATACCAAACATTCAAGATCAGCAATACTTTCCAGAGACAAGGTTCAGGCACAAAAGTCATAAGTCCAAATGCCCCAGTCCATCAGTTTGCTGGTAGGGATTCAGTTCCATGGAGAGCTGGTAGACCAAAGTAAACCCAGCTTATAGTGTAAGGTAACAAAAATATCATTCTTGTTTGTTTTTTTTCCATCCTCGTTTGAGATGGACGGAATGGAAAGTCAACTATACTTTATTTATTGCGTTATTTATTAGTTGTATTTATTGATGTATTATTTATAAAAAATTTTGCAACCCAGAACGTTTTTGGACAAAACAAAATACATCATGATAAGGGCTTTTTGAACATAAACGTCTTGTTTTGAACAGAAAAAAAAACTTCACAAAATGCTAGTGGACCATAAGAAGGGAAAAGGATCAGCAGCCAAAGTCCCAGCCACAAGCAACACACAATAGCCAGCATTTAAAACTCTTTCATAGTTCATCACCCAGTAGGAGAGAAAACTTTCAAATATTCTTTCTTTCATGTAATGAAAAGTCAAGCAGCAAGAGTTTAAATCTCTGCTATAGGAACATAGTTGATAGTCTGCACATGTTGCCCAGAATCACAAACCCACTAGCAATCATTTGTATTTCTACCAGAATAGGCTTTTTAAAGAAGTGTACTTCATTCGAGTGGAATCTTACTATAAGAAAGGGGTGCTGCTTCTAACTCATAAGAAGTTACTTTGCCTTTAACTGGCTCTGCAGTTCCTTTGATGGTGTGATCTGCCCTCTTCAGGCTCCTACATTAGTCACCTGCCAATCATTGTGTGCTTTTTTCTTTAACCTTTTACTTTGAATATTAAAAAACAACCTCACTGGCTCATTCCCCTTTTCCCCTACAAAGGGGCCCTCACTGGCGGCTGCCATAGGATTATTGCCCAGCTTCCATAAAAAACACAGGACCCATTGTTCTATCAAGACCAAAGGCCTTCAGCTAGTTAAAAACTTAGGTTTACACCGATGTGCCAACCAGCTGGTCCATGGAGGCTCCCAATCACAGTGAAAACATTTTTTTTCCTAGTTTTGTCAAGCTATTTGATATTAACAGTTAGAACAGTGACTGTACTATCCATCACCAGTAGTTTATAGCCACTGATTAACCTACTGTCATCCATTAAATTTTGTCCAATCTCTTTTCATTCAAAAGCTGTACCAAGTTGGCCCGACCATCAACCACTTTGTGAGTAAACTCACACAGAGCCAATCACTCTACACAAATAAGCTAATCCATGAAGCACCTTATTTTTGTTTTGTCCCACCAATTCTTCCTCATCTTTTCAAGTTTCAAGTTGCATAGACAGGAGGAAATCATCTCTCCTTTTAAGGCATTTCGGAGTAACGTTTTGAGTAGTAGGGAAGAGTTAGTTTTGAGTAGGTAATCTGTTAGTGGTATGGAGGGAACATTGAAATATGGGGACAACATGCATGCCCTGCGGATGTGTGTTGGAACTGCAGGTTCTCACTCATTTTCTAAATTTAATATCTATCGATTACGTGTTGATAGACAGTTTTGCAATCCACAACAAAACATCTAGACTAGAGAGGTCACTATGTTCCTTAATTGATTGCTTGTTTCAAATTGTTTTTGAATTGACACTCTCAGGTTGGGTGTCTGTCTTTGGCTCCTTCCTTTGTGCTCAGACATGATACCATTGAATCAATACAATCATTATATGATTTTAAGATCTGCCAACAATCTCAGTCATACCTCGAGTCTCTCTGTTATCCTTTGCATCTAATTTGTTCCATTTTCTCAGTGCACTTCTTGCTTCTTTTTTAGAATTGATCTCGCGATTAACATGTCTGGATTTGGAGGAAAACCAGTTCCGATTGCTGGTCTAGCGTGTCCTTGTTTTGCCGTTCTCCTGAACTGGATGTGATTTGAGAGCTTGCGGGGCGTTATCATGGTGCGTTCGGGGGTTTACAAAGGCATGGTTACATGCGCTTGTAACCTGCTCGTTTAGCAGTAGTTTTAAACGTAGGTACTATTTTTCCATATTGTTTCCATTGGTTACTAAGTCCAGAGTCACTCCAAATATTTACGGGTCATAGGCAAATTAAGTGTATGTGAAGCGGTCATTACTATTTATGGCTACAATTGTCCAGTTGCTTGTCACATGTATTTGCTACTTCCACCAATACATTAGCACTAGCCTTATGATTTCAGTCCCCCTCAGTTTGGGAAAAACAACGAACAGAATCATAAATTATAATCAGATACCACTCTCTATATGCAGTCCATTACATCAAACCCTGGGGAATTGTTCACTCTTGTCTTCACAATAGTCAATACATAGTTCTAGTTTGTCTAAGAATCTAATAGGTTAGAGGTCCTTTTTAAAACTCTAGAGCTAGAAAAAACTCTCACTTACTACATGCTCCTATATGGTCATATAGGATTGTTTTATTAATCTTGCAGGAAATGCATTTGTCGTTTACAAATTATGATGAATATGATAGATACTATAAAATTTGAGAAAACTGCAATTACAAATTAATAGTGCAAAATTAAAACGAAATGTTATATAAATATAGTTTGTGTTATTAGTATTGTTTTAAATACTGATGACTTGAAAGACATCAAATATAATCTTAACACATCTACACGAAGCCTTTAATGTATTATATTAAAAGTTTAGTTTTAAAGTGTGGCTCTTAAAGATAAGTCATTTGAGACAGGTGGGTTGGTGAGCATGATATTGCTCTTCGTTGAACCTGGTTTTCCTTTACCATAGGTGAAAGGTGTGTGATAAGGTCGAATGTCATAGCTTGGATTTTCTATTCCCAGTTTAGGCTTTAAGCACAGACAGTGGGTTTGTTGTCCCACTATGCTACAAGTCACTACATTTTGAGCTGGGGGAGAAAAATAGAAACAGATGATTGCCCAATACAGGAAATGCAGCACTAGAAACAAGACGATACCTGGCTGCGTCTAGAATGAAGTCATGTCTCCACGAGACCAGATGAAACGTCATCCAAGGTGGTAATTAAATAGAACTGACACAGAAGCATCAATTCTTCATAATCACTGTCAATAATCTTTGGGAATTTGGCCTGGAAGAATGGAGAAAGTCCCATCAGACCGGAGGAGGTTTAGTTTAAAGGTTTCTCCATCTTTCAAAAATTCAAAAAGGGAGGAGAGGGTAAATTAACCCAAAATAATTACATGACTACAAATCAGTTCCTGTACCTTACTTACCTACTACATTATCTACTAAGGACACTTTCCAGCTACCTTCCATCACCAGACCAAATCACAACATCCCATCCTTCCCCCGCCTATCATGCACGATTCTCTCCACTCACATTGAACAAACTGCCTCAATACAAAACCAACCAACTTCTTTTATCAAAGCACATTCTTGTCCAGAACCTAGGTACTACCCTCCCCACACTACCAAGGATCACTAGATGTCAACATGGGTTTCTTTACCAAACAAGTCTCATGCCCCCAGACTCAATTTATCTCTTTTTTTTGTTAGAATTACAAGCTTGGTACAACAGATGGGAATGCTGTTATTTAGTGTCATCATGATTCCAGTAATAAGGCTTTTAAGTAAGGTTTCCTTCCATGAT
>NC_056524.1:84638237-84693771 GCF_019175285.1 Sceloporus undulatus | reverse complement strand
ATTTTTACCCTTTTAGACATTACATTGTTTTTCTGCTCCAGGGTGTTGTTATTCTTTTTTAGTATTTACCAGAACCCTTTGGTGGTTGTGTTTTGTTATATCTTTGGGGTTTTTTTGTTTTTTGTTTTTTGTTTTTGGTTACAGGGACTCTGGTTTGTTTGGTTTTAGACTAACATTCAGACCACTACTGGCTCCTTCCTTTGGCCGATCAAAATGACATAGGCCCTGGACAAACGGGCCTATAGGGTGCCATCGTCACATGCTAGGGGTTGGCTGAGGGTACACCGCCCATACGTGCCTCACCCCTAGCATGTGACGAAGGCTTCAAAATGGCAGTGCCCTATACACATGGGCGCTGCCATTTTGACATGACGGCCGCTTAGTGTCTGCATGTAGCACCCCCTTGTGACGTTGCGAGTGCGCCATTGGCACACTGTGGCGTCACAAGGGCACCACAGAAAGAACTTGCTTTTTGCGGATTCTTTTTGCCGCACGAGGAAGCCGTGTGGTTTGTCCACTGTGGCTTCCTTGTGCGGCAAAACAAGGTGCCGGCAGACCACCTTTTTTGGACAGTCTGTACCCCACCACAGAGTAGTAAGCAAGCTGTTGAATTTTCTCAAATGCAGAAGCAATCCCCCTCTGGACAAATCTTGCCAACAAAACGCTGTGACAGGTTCATTTTAAAGTCACCATAAGTCAGAAATAACTTGAAGGAATGCAATGACAACAACATTCCAATCCTTAGTGGGAAAGGGAGGAATCTCAGAGTGAGAGCTCTTCTTTGAAAAATGTTTAGGTGTGTACTTCTTATTTTTTAGACATGGTCTATAAAACTGTGGCTTGTATCTGATGTATCAAGCTTAATAACATCACTAAGAGCCACACTTGTAACTTTGCCCTTCTGGCATTCCCTAGGGCATGTCCCTGTGACATCACAAGTGGAGGGAACCATCCACAGAGGTCTACGAGTTTGATCCTGAAATTTTAGGGCATTTTCAGTTGCTAGGATAAGGAAGCATTCAGTGATTGATTAGACTAAGAATAAAAACACAAAACAACTGGATTTTTTTTTTAATTCTCAGAAGTGTTTCCAATCATTGTTGAAATCCACAGATTCCTTGATAAATAGGAAATGGAAGCACAGAGAATCTAGTAAGCATTAACATAATTGGAAATTAATTATTAGGCAGTGGCCTAATAAAGGTATTTTCAAATGTGGATGATTTGGGTAGGTTGTTTTTGTTTGTTTGTTTGTTTGTTTGTTTTTTACTATGGGCTTCCCACTTCTCTAGATTCCATCCTGTGCATTTTCTGCTTCCAGTTTCATTATAATGCAAGACAATGCATTTGTTGATTTTGAATTGAGAGGTTGGCTAAATAATCAAATACCTTCCTTCCATCCTGATCTTGCCATGCCTTTTCTTTAAATTCTACTCTTATCTGAAGTAGTTCTTATATTTTTACTTGGTTCCTCTGAATATATGTCCCATCCTTTCATTATCATTTTATGAAGCACTTATTTTCTCGGCTTACTCTTTGATTTAAATCCAAAAAAAGACAACAAGGGGGGATTTTTTCCCCTCTCCCTTTTCTTAAAATCTCAAAGCTCTTATTATGATATGAAAATATATTTTCCAACTTTACAGATGATGCTAAATTGGGAGAGAATAAAAACAAATGAGGAATAATTAGGTGTTGCAGCCAGATATAAAAGGATTTAGATAATTTCATATTTATGGAATAACAGATAGCAAATGCAGGGCTGAACAAATAAATTGAGAATAATTAGCCTTACAGCAAAGAATCACAAGCAAGAATCTGCAGTAATGGAAAGGAACTACGTATTCTCCTGGCCAAACAATGAGCCATATGGAGCTATCCCTCTTATATTTGTTAGTATATTTCTCTGTAATAATATTTACTTCCTGCATATGGCGATGATATTCTTGTGAGAGACAGAATATAGGTTTTGAAAGCCAACAGAATAAAACCAGACAAGGCTAGCTTTTAAGGCTGTGTGTGGCCATGATACGTAGGCATTCAAGTGGAATATGCAACAAACTGTTCTAGTGTAAATGTGGAAGACAAAAAGTTAGACGGATCCATGACTCCATCAGTCCTGCTAGGAGAATTTCATGTGACCAGGAACAGGAAGGATCTCTTGGACTCTTTCACACTACACAGTTATAGTACTATGACAGTCATGACTGCTTATGATAGAATCCCAGGATTTGTAGTTTGGTAAGGCATTAGGATGCTTCCATGGCAGTTAAAGTGGAATCATGGTGCTGTAACTGTTTAGTATGAAAAGGCCTCTGACAACACATGGCAACCCTTTGTGATTTTTTTTAAAAGCCAGAAACAGACTGTGTAATTCATCGTAGTAATGTAATACCAGTGAATTATCGGTTTGATCCAGTGTGTGAGTAACTCCTAAAAAAGAAGATATCCTTATTAGTTGAGTTCAGAAAGAGATGGGGAACTAGAAAAGAAAGGAGCTGCAGCGGCAAGGGGCAAGGATAAGGCCTTTGTCGTTTTCAATAAGGTAACAGGATTTTTAATTATGTATTTTGGAGGGGGCAAAAGAATAAAATTTTTACAATGTAATTTCTGTTATGCATGCACAACTATGTTGCATTTGTTATTTAGGACTTAGACAGTTTGTCTCCATGGTTGCATGCTGTATTACTGAGCTTCACATATAGATTATTTCTACACGTCCTGCTCTGGCACATTATTGAATGCATACAACTTTGGTGACATTTTTTGTTGTTGTTGAAGTCAAGATCAGCTTTAACCAGCGAGAACTTTCTAAAGATAGTACATAAATGGGATTTGACCCCTATTAGAAAATCACAGATGATAAAATCTATATCACCTCTATGTTGGAGAAGTTGTGCAGTCTTAGGGACTTATATCCATATGTGGTTAGACTGTTTCAAGATTAACCACTTCTGGAATGGCGTGACCAACCAAACTGCTTCAATTACAAAACAAAAAATAAAGTTTTGCCCAGCTCTTTTGTTGTTTTCAATATACACAAAAAGTAATAAATCTTTAAAAAATAGAAAGTTGATCTCTTTTTTGCTGACAGCAGCTCGACTAGAAGTGGCTAATAATTGGAAAACAGGTCTTGTATCCCTGTATAGTTGGTGGAAAAGAGTTTGGGATCAATGGCTTATGGGGAAATTAACAGATAATATGAAATATAACTCAAAACAACAAAATCAAAGGCCTTTTCAGGGAAAATGGTCTCCACTTATAGATTATATTAATACAAATTTTATATCCGTTTCTCCTCCATCTAGCCACTGTTCTTTATGGTAAGATTTATTTTAAATAAATTGAATTGTGTAAAACTTTAATAAGGCAGGCTTTTCAATGACATGAAATTTTTCTATACCATTGTCTTATGATTGTAAGATTTTGTATGATATATTTTGAATAAAGTTTTTTTAAAAAAAACTTTGGTGACATTAGATACGGGTTCAGTTTAATATGTAATCTATTGTGTTGTCAGGAGACATACACACATAAAATATAGTAGACATACATACATACAAAATATGTATGACTTACATTATGACTGGCTCTATAGAACCCATAAGAGTTCTATTAGCTAGCCCCTAGACAGGAGCAGAAACTGCCAGCTATTGCTTCCATTTTAACTTCTAAACCTTAAAATAAAGACATGCATTTGCAGATTAAAAATTTTACCATGTGATTTCCATGCTCCTTCTCATCCAATGAAGAGCAACCTTTAAAGGTTGTCCTGATCTACCTATCACTGTAAAAAGGAGGGAGAAACAGAAAAGTATTAAAATAGGAAGAAAACAGGAAATTACTTTTGAGTTACTTCCCACTGAAAAAAAGGCCTCTCCTGGACTTGGAATGGTCCAAGGACCTCCAAAAATATGGTAAAAAATGCTTCTATTTCCTCAGAGGGTATCTGAGGCATGAAGAGTTTTGCAATTTATTTTAAGGGGATGGAAACAGTCTTGGGGTCACATCCAGCCCAGAGGTCACACTTTTCCTACCCCGCTAAATAATGATGTGTTTCACCACTTATATGTGCCTTGTGCATGCAAGTGCACCTTTTTTTGCTGATTGATAAATTGATCTCTATGTTTGTTCACAATTTTATCTTCATTTTTTTCAACTTTCACTCACACAGCAGCTGTCCTGGAGCCCAGGCTCACCTCCAGTTTCGGATACATATTTAGTTTCAAGGCATTATGTTACAACAAATATGGCTGCATACATTCTTGAGGTGACCTATGTGACTGAGAGGGACACTCAAACATCCAGTGTTCAATGTGTTCTTTTCTAGGTACTTTTTTCAAAAAGTGGGTCTCAGAAGAAGAACTAGATATTAATACATCATAGTTCTTGATGTTTCACAAAATGGCTGGCACTTGCAGCAGCCCCAGACATGCCATTTATTTGATGTTGTTAAAAAATGTTTAACCCAAAGGGCATCTCTCTCAAAAATCAATACTTGGATGCTGTGTGCTCTTGCCCTTCTTTACAATGATCTATTCTTCAAAAGACACATTGACAGAGAAATACCAAATCAAATATGAGCTAATGCAAAATGATTTTTAGAACTCAAGTATAGAACATTTGGAAGACACATTGGCTCAGTGTAAAGTAAACCTGCAAACTGTGTTCATTATCAACAATCCAGATCAGCAGAGTTAGTTCTGCAGCCTGTTGGGAAAGTAAAACTGTGTGGTATAGTAGATTCAGTATTGGGCTGTGACTTGGGAGATGTTTGAAACGCACCATGTGGACTTGGGGCAGTAAGGCTTTTCATTCTGTCCTACTTCAGAGTATTTTTGTGAGCACATTGGAGGAAAGATGGCTATACATATATCAAATAAAACATTTATGGAAGGTGAGTTGAGTTATTTCCACATGCCCAAGGTGTTACCACAAGTGCCAACAAGACTGAGCTTTTTGATTTGGGCGTAGACATACTGTACATCTGCTTGGTGCTCGAAAACCATTCTTGTTAAGTATCAGTTATTTCCAACTTATGGTGACCCTAAGGTGAATCTATCATGGAATTTTCTTGGCAGATTTATTCAGAGGAGGGTTGCCATTGCCTTTCCCTGAGGCTGAGAACATGTGGTGGGTTTCATGGCTGGAAATTGAACCCTGCTCTCCAGAGCTGTGGTCTAACACTCAAACCACTACACCACTCTGGTGTCAGATACTGGCAATGGTTTAAAAAACAACAACAACAACAACTGTGAAGCTTATCACATTTTATATTTTGAAAGGACCAGTTAATTACAGAATTGTTAAATTGTGCTAAAATTAACCAGTTAATTCCAGAATTTTTAAATTGTACTAAAAGATATGGGAAAGTGTTTAATTTAATCTCCCAACAGGAAACAAAAACAAAATGTACCACAACAACTCCACATTTAAAAAGGAAAAAAAAACCCTTCTCCCTCACCCCAATGAAATCTGCCATCCCATTCTCTCAGGGTCTCAGAAAAACTATGTAGCACAAAGGTACAAAATCCTTAGCTAATGGCAGTGTGATGGATAGATGAGAAAGATTTGTGCACTGTGGAAAAGGTGCCCTTCAGCCTCTTGAACTCCATGTAACGTTTCACTGAATAAAGCAAATACTGTGTCAGATATTATTGCTTGGGGATTAAAGTGAAACTGTAGAGTGAGACAGAGAGTGTGCTGTGACTGCTCAAAGCATCAGTTACTTTCATCTCCATGGCTAGATTAATATTAATTCCATTGCTTTGCAACTTGCAAGTATGTCACCTCTCTCTCTCTCTGCATACTCACTGGGTCCATCGTAGTAAGCTCATCTCAATCTTGAGGATAACCATATAGCCCACATTAGGAACTAATGTTGGAATCCAAGTGGCCTGATATGGCCGCTAAAGTGCATATCCTCCAGCCGTCCTGATTCAGCAAGAATCCTCTGCCATCCCACTTTTTCAGCTGGTTTTTAAATAAGCTGACTTACCTCTTCCGTTTTAAAGTCGAATGCGGGATGCAGCTGGGTATTATCACATAGAAAATGCCACTGATGCCATTGCCTAGCTGCATCTGACCTAAAACCCAGCTAAAATCTGTGCTCAGATGGCTGATTTTCAAAGGTGGCAGCTTTCCAGATTTGAAAATTGGCCATCTGAGTGTGAATTTTTGCCGGGTTTTAGATGGGATGCAGCCTGCCAGTGGTATCAGCGGCATTTTCTGTGTGATAATACCCAGCTATATCCTGCATTTGACTTTAAAACAGAAGAGGTAACTCGGATTATTTTAAAATGTAATAAGTTCTTTAGTTTCTCTCTCCTCTCCCTCATCCACTTTCTACCTTTATCCTTGGCTTAGTTGCTGCAAGCTGAGTTCAAACTCCAAATGGAGTTTGTACTCACTTAACTCATTGTGGGGGAGAGACAGGAGGCTGCAGCATCCTTTGTTGTCTGGCTCCAAATTGCTTCTTGAGGTAAGAAAAACAAATAAACACAATTTGGGCTTTAAAAAAACAACAATCAGGAGAAATGGGGAATCTTGCTAGTTAGGAGGGGCTTTAAATGAGGAGAGCTCCATTGAATGTCAGTACCCAACAACTGTGCACCAAGTCCTCTCTTGATGTCTCTTTCTCAGACACACAGATTTCCCAGACACACACTCCTTAAATAGGATCAATATTGCAGAAAAGCATTTCTAGTTTGAATTTTTCTTCTCCCTTCAATTCTGATTTTTATTTGAGATCTGCACAAACTTTACATATACTAAGGCTTACTTTTACTGATTTTATATCAAAAAGCCACATTCTCTTGGGGATTATGTCCTAGGGCCATGATGGTGAACCTATGGCATGCATGCCACAGGTTGCATGCAATGCCATTTCGCCCGGCACGGGTCAGGGAGAAGAAGGAACAGGCATGTGTGTGCCCATCCTCCTCCTCCATGCCTTGTCTGGACTCCAACTGTCTCTCTGACAACTAGAGGCTAGAAAATGGCACTGGGGAGAAGGAGCCACAGGTACGCGCCTCTGGCTCCTTCGCCCATCCTTCAGCTGCCTCTCCAAGACAGCTGGAAGTTATGAAAAGGGTGGGGGGAGGAGGAGCGACCGGGGCATGCCAGGGACAGCTGGGGGCAGGGAAACGTCCGGGAGTGGAGTAATGGGCGTGTGCCTTCCACCACCCCCACAGGCCCTTCCTGACCCACAGCTGCCTCCTCAGGGACAGCTGTGGGTCAGGAAGATTTCAGTGGGAGGAGGAACAGGTGTGTGCCCACTCCTCCACCCCCCATGGGCCTTCCTGACCTACACCTGCCTCCAGAGAGACAACTGTGGGTCAGGAAGGGTTGGGGAGGAGGAGCAACAGGCACACGTCCATCACCCCCACTCCTGAACCTTCCTCAGCTTCTAGCTATCTCTCAGAGAGAGCTGGAGGTCAGGGAAGGCCGGAGGGAGAGGTCCTGCCCTGGAAGCCCCACATCCGGAGGGCGGAAGTTCCACCCCCTGGCATGTGGACTGAAAAGGGTTTGCCATCACTGTGTCAGGGTTTTGAACATGCAGGTGGAAGGCAGGCAGAAATGAGTAGTGGATGGGGCCAAAGCCCCTGTTTTTTGCTATTTAAAAAAACTCTTTTTCTGCTCTGCTCTTTTATCTTTCTTCTCCAAGATACAAACCTTTTGGGCTGCTGAAAAAACACAGATTGGTCTAGGCATATATCTTGCATAAGCCTTGTGAAATTAGGCCAAGAGCTATACAATTTCTAGGGATGTAATTCTTCACTAATTTCACTCTCAAAGCAAGAAACAAGTAATTCTAGCAACTTTCTTACCACTGTAAGAAAGTCTTTAAAATCTGCACAGCCTTCAAAGACATTTCAGTACTAATTCTGCACAAAATTCACACTTTTTGCAAATTTTCTGAGTAGGAAACAGCATTCATTTTCTGTGTAAAGAATATTTCTGTGCAGAGGAAGGCAATGCCAAACCTCCTCTGAATAAATTTTGCCAAGAAAATCCTATCAGGGGGTCACTGTAAGTCAGAGCCAAATTAAGGCTACCTAACAATAGCAACAATTTGTTTTTGTTTTTTGAAAAAGAAAGCATGAGATAAACTGTAATATTTTCTTCATTAATGTTTTTGTTTAATATTCAAAGTATATGCAGATAATTATCTGATAGCTATTCTATTGTAGCCTTATAGAAAGCTACAATCATTGTAGCTACAGTTAACCTTATAGAAAGCTACAACTGTATAGAAAGATACAATTATTAGTATTATTGATATACTTTTGATAAGTGCTGTCTTAGGGTCATAACAGTATTCATAAAAGTAACTAACATGCTATCAGTTTCCAATATCCTGTTTCAGGTTGATAAAATCCTCCAGACTGACCTCTCTAAACATTCTTGTCAAATATTTTTTAACAGATTTCTGCATGCCTTTAACACACAATAGAAGAGAACCACAACAGATTTAAGGACTGTAATTTTATAATTGTAGTTCCACTTTCAAAGAGTAGTCAGCTGCACTTCCATTTCTCAAGCAATATCCAAATGTAACAATTTATATACATCATGTATAAAATTGTATGTCAAGAACAAGCCTATAAAAGCAAGTTTCAAATAAATACTATATTCACAAAGGAGAGTGTTATGGATGATACTCTTTATGGGACATTGAGACTCCGATGTGAGCATTGAATGTACTTTACAGAATTTATATTACAGGGAGCATGTCTTATAAATAATATCCTAAGGACAGGATAAATGGAACAGAAAAGCATGAGAACTTACATCAGAAGAAAACACCGAATTCAGTTTTTACACAAATGGTTATCTATTGAAAATAGTAACCTAGTGAAGCAAGGAGCACTGGATTGGTTAAATCCCCTCTTGGAGCAGTATAATCACCAGAGAAAAGTAGGAGGCAAATTTATCGGTAGATGACACACCAGTAAGCAGTCTCATGCCTTTCAGATGTTCTGGCAACAACAATCCTATAAAACACAACAAATTACATGTAGCTGAATGGGTGGGTGGATGTGCACAGTGTACACATAGATGCCCACAGATAATGCACTGCAGTACATACAATGTGATGTAGTGGAATAAAATATTAGAACTAGAAATCTTATGAATTTCCTCCACATACTTATATACCAGTCATCTTTCTGAAAAATTCTAGGACAGATTCAAATAACAAGAGAGAGATCCAGTTCAATAAATAGTTGCTACATTATTGGCTGAGCTCCTTTGCACTGTCCCTAAAAGGCAGATCTTTAAGTGGAAAGATTCTGGTGTACATAGATATACAGTTGGCCCTCCATTTTCACGGGGGATCCATCCCCCCCAGCGAAAATGGAGGTTTGCGCAGATTCAAGCCCCATAGGCTTGAATGGGACACATGCCCGTGTAGATGTGGTAGATGCACGCGCCCAGCATGCACCCCATTGAAAATTGTCGAGGTCGCCCCTCCATGGATTTTCGAGGTCGCTGATCCCAGATCCATAAGTTAGGAGGGGCAACTGCAACTGACTGTACCTGAATGATGATTAAAACTATATATTAATTAATGTTTTGCTACCAGCCATAGCTTTTTCAAGAATTAATTGTAAAGTAAACAGGGCAATGGAAAGATTCCAGTTTTCAGCTGAAATCCTATAGTTGGAATATACTGCTGTAACCGGCTGTTAGGCCTCCCTATGTACTGTTGGGAACATGGTAGAAAGAAGTACCTGCTTCCTCCTTGTGCAATGTACGAGATGCAGTCACAACCACACAGCTCAAGGATATACTCCCATAGTCAGCTTCTTGCTGGAAATAAAAAAGGAGGGAGGTGTATCCAGACAGTGTCCAACCACCATTGTGCTGCCAAGGGAAAAGGACAGCCATCATCCTCCAGGAGGGAGAGAAAGGGCTACTCCATAAGAAATGAATGGAGCATACAAGCAACACTGCACATCCTTTGACAGCAAATAACACCATAGGGACAGATCTTGACATGCAGCATGAGCTTAGGGATGTGGTTGGCAAGTCCCCATTTTCCTCACTGAAATGTTGGAAGATTCTACCAGTTTAGCTCCTCCACTCTGTGATCTTGACAGTGTCTCCCACAAGAAATCTTCCCTCCAAAATATCTTCTGTGTCACTGTGAGTGGGGATTTTTCCCCCTGCTGAGACACTGCCTACATCAAATATCCAAGCATGGAAATGAGATAACAGGATACAAGAGACCATTCTGGTAAAAGCACCAGCCATTTAGCAAAATGTTTGAGGGAATAATAGCAATAAACAATATCTTCCAATAAATTTTCTAACTGAAAAGCTTCTGATTTGCCCTGCCTTTGAAAACAGTCTTTATCTAAGTAAACACAATTCTCTTTTAAAAACCAAGCAGCCCTTTAGTAACCATTATTTTCCTGTCAATCATAAGATTACACAGCTATGTAATTGCAATGTCACTGGAGTTATCTGGTGGCTGCTGCTGCTTCCAGTGGAATAATAGTGTGCATTTTTGCAGCTCCTACAACATGGCACAGAAAAAGAATCACACATCACAATACTGGGGGAACATAGATTAATATTCCCTCCAAATCATCAGAGGAACTGCACCTGTGAATGATGGATTACATGGTGCTGCAGTAGCTGAAGATAAATATTCTTGTTTCGGTTTGCGCATTCATTGCCAGGGCATCTGTCTAGGATCATTCACTCTAAAAGCAGCAAGGAATGCTGGCAGAGGTTAAGTGACTTCATACTGAAAGATGACATCTGGTAAGGACGAACTTTAACAAAACTGCTGATACTTCCCTGGCCCCAAATGGAAAGTATTTTGTTTGTCTGTCTCTTCTGGAAAGTCTCAAATCAATTAACACAAAAATGATATTCCAAGCCCAATCTCTTCAATGATGTGAACTTTACCAATCCTTTTAACATACAGGTGGATTAGGTTATCTCACAGAAATCCAGTTGTTAGCCCCAACTGGATTCCTTATATCAAGAGATCTTACAAGTGATTTACCAAAATCCCATTGATTCAATGGGTATACTGTAGTTGGGACTAAACACTAGGTTTTGGCCAATGACATCCATCTAGGGATGAAGAACCCACAGACCTTCAGCTGTTGCTGAACTATAGATTCTATCATGCCTGACCATCGACAATGCTAGTCAGAACTGGTAGGCGTTGACATCCAGCAACATCTGAAGGCTCACATGTTCCCCACCAAAACAAGTAAACCAGTCACCAGACGTTTCTGAGTGTTAACATAATAAATAGCAAGGCTGCATTGTAGATTTAGGAGTATGCAATTCAGAAAGCTACCTGCTGTGCTTGGCTTTGTATTGAGTTCAGAGGGCAGATTTCATGGGCTAACTACTCAACTATCAATTCACCAACTGAAACAAACTGTACAAGTACGTCCATTTCACTTGTCAAGCTGGAAGTGTGATCAACACTGCAGTAATATCCTTTTATACTCACAGTGAAACTTTGCATCAACAGTGTCCTTTTAATACAAAGTTTGTATGATTCCCTGTCACAGTAAACCATAGCTTGTGTTAACCAAGATTTCTTCCTTAAGCCATGAAAGCAGGCACCACCCATGTGAAAACTTCTATCCCTCCACATTTTGTCAGCTCCTTTTTTCAGGGTAGGCAGTTTGGGAAACAAGCCACAAACCAAGCTGTGGTTATATGGTATAGATACTACAATAAACTATTGCTTGAAAAACCCAGACTCTGTAAACGAATTCCAAAAATCCATGAGTACAGATTGTGTTTTGTGGGTGGTTAACAAACCATGGCTTTTTAGGTTTCAACAAACCACATCAGAGCTTATTGTGGGTTTGCCAATGTATGCGATAAAGTTGACATAACTTATTGTTTTATATTGCAGTATTAAAACATGCATGAAATTCTCTCCCATGGGAGGCTAGACTGCCCCCACCCCCATCTCCTTTTACTGGCAGGCAAAGACCTTTGCATTTAACAGGCATTTAACAGTTAATTAGTTGCAAGGAGCCTTTTGTTATGGATGCTGTCTTTACTGTTATGTTTTTAAATGGTTTTACACTCTTTAAAATTAATGGTGTTTTAATATTACTTTTTTTTTTAATGTCATTTTAATAAACAAGAAAACATTTTCTTGTGTCCCAGAGCATTTGGGATTTTTGTTTAACTTATTTTCATAATCATGTATATTTTGATTACAATATATGTATTTGTTTTCACATTTTGTATCACATTGTTTTTTTATATATTTGTATTTGGCTACAGTATGTTTGCTTTACAATTTATTGAGCTAGTTTTATATCTGCATTACTCCTTCCTTTCCACATTTTGTTTCAGACTGTACCGGACCTGGCAGGACTAGTGGTCTTGTTAAAATTGTTTAATTCTTTGAAATGCTGTGTACAATGATGGCACTATATTCAAAATGATGATGATGATGACATTGACAGTATGGTAATTTAATCATGTTATAACTTTTTTATTATCAGATTTCTAGCTATATTTTATTTTGACCTTCTTATAAGCTACCTTGGGTTCTTCGTCATGAGAAAGGTAGGATAAAAATAAAATAAAATAAATAGAAAACACAAAGGTGTTTTTTATAGTATTTAAACGGAGGGGCTAGTGTACATGCTAATATTCTTGGTCTAGGGTTGTTCCTAGTGCTTCTATGCATGCTACAGTGAGAAAGTGTTTTCTCTATGCTCTATACTCAGAAACACAAAGATTCTGTAAGACTTGAAGTGTGCCTTAAAAAAATCAATCCACCATCTTGGATGGCTCTAATGTTCTGTTTCTACTGGAGTGAAAAGACTGCATCTCAAATGGATTCTCCTCTTTCTGTGTGCAGTGATGTCATCCTGAGAGAAGGACACACTGGAATTCTCTCTGCAGCCCATGTTACAGCTGGCAGGTGCAGGAATATTTCAGACGCAGCGGCACAACTAAGAAAGTCTGGCCCTCCATCTGACTGGGCAAAGGGGAAAGCGTGATGCTGAGATACAATATTAAGCAGGCTTTTCTGCAGCTGCAAGGATAGCTATTGTTCTGGGAGCTGCTCTAGAAATACAAATATATCTTTCTGAGTGTAAGAATAGAGAGTGCTTCCCATTTTAATTCAGGCAGCACTGTCCTAACACAGGTTGGGAAATAACTGCAAGAAGGACTGTTTATTTCAGAATATTTCTATGTGACTTTTCATTTCAAAAATAAAAATAAAATCCCAGAGCAGTTCACAATTAAAACAAGATATAAGAAAGATGCTAAAAGAATGAATCCATAAAAGTAAAAATAGCAACAGCCCTGAAAATTGTTATCTGAGGTAACTGGTAGCATTAATGATTAGAAAAATGAACAGGAAAATCTCTGGGCAACCAGGTGGTTTTCAGTTCATACTCAACACTTAGAGTCCACCTAATCTTAGTGGGGAGACCATTCCACATGATGGTGCCACAAAAGTGAAGACATCCTCCCTCCAAAACAGCAACCAAATGAGCCCCAGTAGGAGAGGCTTTCATTTCAGTGGATGCTCCAGGTTTTAGTACACAATTTAAAGGTGCCTCAAACAGGTTGGATATTGGATAACTTCTTAAAATGTTGAACTAAATCCTGACTGGTTTTATCATAGCATTAATGTAGAAGCCACCAGGTGCCACTGCTCACCAGACCATGGTACAATTAGCAAAGATCTAAACTGATCATAAAACTGGGATAGTCTATATGGGGGAGGATAGCCTCTCTGCTTGGTTCAGAACTGTAGAGGGCCTTATAAACAAAAACAAACACCTTGAACATGGCTCAATATCTAACTGGCAACCGGTGCAAAGCTTTCAGTACAGAAGTTATATGGGCACGGTTGGGGAACCCATTGAGCATCCTGGCTGATCTATTCTATACTACCTGCATCTTACAAATAAACTACAAACGTAGCCCCACAAACAACACATTACAATCATGTTGGAGTTACTAAAGCATGGATCACTTCAGCCAGACTGTCCCCACCCAGGAATGGTCATAGAACCTATACCAGTAGAACATGGAACAGTAGTAGGTATTCAATGTCAATGAATTCTCTTATCCCAAAGATGACCTCAGGCAACCCAAAGTTCTAGTCTTCCATAAGACCATTGATCCATCTGTCCAGTATTGTGGACATTGACTAGCAATGGCTCCCCAGGGTTTCAGAGAGTGGTGTTTCCCAGCCCTATCTGGAGTTGGTAGGGATGGACCATGGGTCCCTTCTGTATGTGTTGATCTCCAGCCTCCTTTTAACAGTAGTTAATTTCTTATAAATTCATTTAATAAGCAAGGAAAGTGGTTATAACATCTGTTTTCAAGTTCACTTTATCAGGTAGGCAAAACTGGACAAATTTCAAGATGAGCTTAAAAGGGTGGCTCATCAACATCCCAATATTAAAACCTAGTCCCCAAATTGCATCTGAAAGAGGAGCACCTCTGTGATAGCTGATGAATGCATGTGTGCTATGTTCCTTCAAGTCATTTGTCGACTTGTGACAACCCCATGAATTTCATAGGGTTTTCTTAGACAAGAAATACTCAGAAGTGGTTTTGTCAGTTCTCTCCGAAATATAGCCTACAAACACCTGGTATTCATTGGTGGTCTCCTATCCAACTACTAACCAGAGGTGCCTCTGCTTAACTTCCAGGATCAGACAGGAACTGCTGCCTTTAGGGTATGTAGACCCTAGCTGAAGGCTAGATGGTTTTTAATGTTAGCTGACGAATAGTGAACATTAAAAATTAACAAGCTGACAGATAACAAAGATATGGCTAAATTTGACAGAAATTATGAAACAGCCTTTTCCAGTAAAGTGTGGGTTTAAATCTTGCTTGAAGAGAAAAAAAACTTTTTTAGATAAATGAAGCAGCAGATTTCGAGCTACAAGCAGACAGAAAATGTACAATATTTCCTATTCACCTGCATGCTCACACACATAGTATGAAGATTATGAGAAGGACTAATGCTTCTCTGTGCTGGAATTAGTGTAATAGCAAAGCTAGCTTGAATGACAGTACAGTCATCCTCTCAAATATTTCTGGAAAATTAATGCCAAAAATGAATGCAGCCTCAGAACTCTGCATATTTTAGCCCTTTTAGTGGTGTGTTATGCAATGGATCTTTGCAAAATTCTCAGGGCCAATTCAGATGATTTCTTGAGATGATAATAATCAAGCAAAAGAATATAATTTGTGAGCCTGGAAAAACTGCTCCTTTTTTCTTTTCTCCAGAATGGGGAATTTTAATCCAAAATTGAAACTTTTCAAGCTGTATAAAATATGAAGGTAGCCTCAGTAGAGGTCAAACAGAACATACTACTCAGAGAGAAAAATGTTGCACTGGATGTTGGGCCAGCCCTTATGGAGAATGATATAGAGTTGCCCTAACCCTGGTTTGGCTTAATATTTTCTAGATTCTAAGCAGTCTACACCATACCCATTGAACCATCAGTGGCCTCATATTCTAAGCTTTCTTTTTAAAAATACAAAAATAAATAAGGCCAAGATCCTCAGAAGTTATGATTTGTAACTTTATGCTGTCATAGTTACATCCCTGCTAGGACATATATCCCTTCTAGTGAAAGATGCATATTGGGGCATTTGCCATGGTATCCTACTATACAATGAGAGTTCCCGTTGTGCAACAAGACCCATAGCATTCTGGTCCATTGCACAATGGATCTTATAGCACTCTGATGCCCATTTCACAATAGGAGCCATGGTGCAACTCCTTTTGCACATGCAGGTATGTCACTGTTCTGCTTCTGATAATAGATGTATTTTCACCTTTACATGATTATACATTAGCTTGTGTGTGTGTGTGTGTGTGTGTATGCATGCATGCACACATATTCCTTCATAGAATTATAGAATCGTAGAGTTGGAAGAAACCACAAGAGCCATCCAGTCCAACCCCCCTGCCATGCAGGAAATCTCAATCAAAGCATCCCGACAGATGACCATCCAGCCTCTGTTTAAAGACCTCTAAGGAAGGAGACTCCACTACACTCTGAGGGAGTGTGTTCCACTGTCAAACAGCCCTTACTGTCAGGAAGTTCCTCCTAATGTTGAGGTGGAATCTCTTTTCCTGGAGCTTGCATCCATTGTTCTGGGTCCTAGTCTCTGGAGCAGCAGAAAACAAGCTAGCTCCCTCCTCAATATGACATCCCTTCAAGTATTTAAACAGGGCTATCATATCACCTCTTAACCTTCTTTTCCCCAGGCTAAACATCCCCAGCTCCCTAAGTCGTTTTTCATAGGACATGGTTTCCAGACCCTTCACCATTTTAGTCACCCTCCTTTGGACATGCTCCAGTTTCTCAATGTCCTTTTTGAATTGTGATGCCCAGAACTGGACACAATATTCCAGGTTGACTTAAGGCAACCCCATGAATTTCACAGGGTTTTCTTAGGCTCTCCTAAAAAGCAATTGTATGCATGTGTATATGTGCCTTCAGCTTGCCTGTCAACTTATGGTGACCACATGGATTTCATAGGGTTTTCTTCATATGCAAGGAATCCACAGAAGTAATTTTGCCAGTTTGTTCCTTTGAAATATAGCCTACAGCACCTCTGAAATATAGCCCATAGCCTATTCTGAAATATAGCCTACAGCAGGCTGGTCCTGCTTGGTTCCAAAGATCAAATGGGATCCAGTCAACTTACAATTATAAAAATAGCTACAGGATGCCAGTGCATGTCTCTAGCCTTTCTGTAAGCTCAGATGGAAGAGGAAAATGATAGTCCCACTGTTCTGCAATCAGTGTCCCTGGACTGCCTTTTAGTGTTTAAGCTATGGAATGAAATATCACAGCCTTGCTGAAATGTAATTTGGCATTCCCCTTTATGAATGCTGCAATATGGGTGGAAAAGCCTAATTTATTTTCAAAGCATTAAGCTGAGCTGAGCAGAACCTTCTCCTTGCCATTCCAAGTATGGCAGAGAGAGAAGGTGCTGCTAGTCAGAGGATTGCCCTGTTTCAGCAGGCTAGATGACTAATTCTTTCTTTCTTTCTTTCTTTCTTTTTTGGAGGGGTGTAAGCAAAGAGGGCCTTTCCTTAAAGGAGGCCTTTCTGAATTACTGCAATTGTATTTCCAATTTCTATGTATAGTTGCGAAAGCTGGACAGGGAGAGAGTAATCTGAAATGTGGTGCTAGTTAACACGGCCTACCAAAAAGACAAATAAATGGGTCCTAGTGCAAATCAAGCCTGGAATCTCCCCAGATGCCTTGATGCTTAAGCTGAAACTGTTTTACTGTGGATACATCTGAGAAGATATAACTCACTAGAAAAGACAATGGCCTGTTACAGACTGCCAAAATAAAGCTGCTTCGGGTCTCTTTGGAGGTATGCTATTTAAATGATGCATGGGTCCTAAGAGTCCAGAGGTCGCGCCAAAGCCACACTCCATTCCTAAGCACTGGAGTGCAGCTTTGGTGCAGCTTCCGGATTCTTAGGGTGCATGCATCATTTAAACAGCATACCTCCAAAGAGACCCGAAGCAGCTTTATTTTGGCAGTCTGTAACAGGCCAATAATTCTTAGCAAAGTAGAAGACTGTATCTCCCCATACAAAGGGCCAAGAGCCCTAAGATCCTCAGGAGAAGGCTTTCTCTGGGTCCCAGAGGACATGAGAGAGAGCCTTCTCAGTGGCTGCTCCCACTCTGTGGAACTCCCTCCCACGGGAGACTAGGCTGGCCCCCTCACTGCTGGCCTTTCACAGGCAGGCAAAGACATTTTTATTCAAACAGGCCTTTTAAGCTCTGGCAGGCTTTGTTTTATTGGGTGATGAGAGGTTTTGTTTTGTTTTGTTTTTTAATTTATATACCGCTATCATAGCGGTGAACAGCAAGTAAGCTAATTAGCAAGTAAGCTAATTTGCCCCCAACAGTCTGGGTACTCATTTTAGCGACCTCGGAAGGATGCAAGCCTGAGTTGAGCTTGGGCCCTTTTGCTGGTCTTGAACTCGCAACCTTGCGGTTTTGAGTAAATGGCTGCAGTACAGGCATTTTACCACTGCGCCACCAGGGCTCCTTCAGTCTTAGATTATTAATTTTAACTTTGTATGTTTTAATTTTTATATTTGTATTTTTTTATATTTTTATTATTTTAAATGTACAATTTAATTGTTGTGTTTTATATATGTTAACCATCTTGGGTCCCACTTTGGAAGAAAGGCAGGATAAAAATAAAATAAAATAATTAAAAGAAGGAAAAGAAGAAGGCCACATTCCAAGTGGATAGACTCAGTCAAGAACGCCACAGACTTGAGCTTACAAGACCTGATCAGGGCTGTTGATAATAGGTGATTTGGAGATCTCTCATTCATAGAGGCAACATCAGTGGAACTCAGCATGATGGCACTTACCAACAATTGCTAAAGTCCTATATGTGTAAGCGCTGTTGTTTGTTTGTTTATTTGTTTAATTTATATTACACCTTTCTCTCAACATAGGATCCAAGTTGGTGTACAACCTTTTAAAAATACTTCTTAGTTATGATGCTACTTGTGGCTCAACCTCCTCAATTTCCAAACGCCAAAAGGATGACCTCTCCCAGTGGTTAGACATATGTTACACAAAACAAAAACAAACAGCTTCATTTATATACCACTTCATACTGAACTAATACTGTAAGCTAATTGCGCCCATCAATCTAGGTGACCTTGGAATGATGCAAATCTGAGTCAACCTTGAACCCCTTTGCTGGTATTGAACTCGCAACCTTATGGTTTTGAGTGAGTGGCTGCAGTACAGGCATTTAACCACTGTGCCACCAGGGCATAGAGGACAAAACTGAGCCTTGAGGGACCCCACAGACCAATGGCCAAGTCATTGAACAGAAGTCCTCTAGCAGTACTTTCTGATTTCACCAGAACCACGGTAGAACAGTGCCCCAAGTCCCATCCCAGAGATGCAGTCCAGAAGGCTACTATTGCTGATAGTACTGAAAGCCACTGAGAGGTCCAGCATAATCAACAGGGGCATACTCTCTCTATCCTCCTGACCCTGCATAGACCATCCACCAAAGCAAGCAGAGATGTCTCCATTCCATAACCAGACCTGAAGCCCGATTGAAATGAATCTAAATAATCTGACCCATCCAGGAATACCTGGAGCTGGGAAGCCACCACATGTTCTGGGATAATGCTCAGAAAAGAAGACAATTCTCTTGGCCTATAATTCTCAAGTATGGTGGGATTCAGGGATTTTTTAAAAAAGTAATGACCTCAACAGAGCCTCTTTTAGGCAAGATGGAATATAAGGGTTTGACAGCCTGCCTCAAAAGGGCGGGCTGGAGCTGTCCGTTTTAGCTCCTGAGGGAGCTGCAGGAGCCATACCAGGTTCTTTTTGGGGCATGCAGGTGCCGCCATCATTGCTCCATTAGTGCACTGTGGCACATCAATGATGCAAGCACAGCACCCAACGTATGGATGCAGCACTGTGCTTGCGTCATCATGGCAGCCCTCATGTGGACGGGAAGTCGCCATGATGGTGGCGTCTGTACAGACTAGGGTTTGGGAGTGTGCGGTTGGTGTGTGCTCCCAAATCCTAGAATCACTGCCACTATGCCGCTTCCCACCTGTCTGCCTCAGGCCATATTCTTGCTGCAGGGAGGCATTCAGCATTCCCCTTACCCATCTGACCAGACACCCCACCCCCCACATTGCTTTCAAGAGCCAGGAAGGGCAAGAATCCAGTATACATATGGTAGCTTTCCATCTCTCTCCAAGGATTCTGTCCAGTCCTCAGGTTGTACAAACTGAAAAGTATACAATAATGTAAGTAGTTTCCAAAGTTACATCCACTGGACCTGTATCAACTCCAGCATTTTGTCCACAAATAGTCGTACAATTCTTCACAGTGGGCTATTGAGTGGCCAACAGGGGTGACATACCCTCCGGCATTTTACAGATGAAAACTGGATTATTTGTAGCCAAGCAACATCAGACTGTGGTCAAGATGGCAAAAGTCATTAATAAGGAAGGACACAGAAGCCAAGAAAGAAGCCAGCAATTTGGTTTTTCCTGAACCTACTGGGAAGGGCAAGATCCTCCCCCTCCTACTATTTTCCCCACTTACTTCAATAACTGCAGACTACATTTGCACTTTTGCAGCAACTGTAGTAAAAGGAAAGGGGGAAAGGGGGGGGAGCAGGAGAGAGAAACTGGGATCGTTCAAAAGCAGTTGGAAAAGTGATTAAGCAACAAAGGATTAATCATGACTCTCCCTACCAAATCTGGATATTTTAAGGGAATGTGGTAATGGAGGACCCCACAGGAATCTACACTGCACTGGACTTCATAATCCCAGCATGCAGTATCCCTCAAGTCTTCTCAGCAAGTGGGTCAGATCAGGCATTGGTTGACAGGTGGATCAGCTGATGAACTGGTTCTGTGCCCTGTGTAACGCCAAAAATCCACTGAAGCTGAAACCTATGATGTTCCCCCTACACATGGTGTCTATAGCCTTTGTCTTTCTCTCGGTTCAGACAACTATCACCAATGGGCACAAATAATGAGTGACAAATTCAACAGTTTATCTTTCCCAAACATATTGTAAAATAAATTAAAATTATTATTCTTTTTTTCCCTTGGTTGTTAGCTTGTTCTCTGTCCTTGGGAGTTAATGCATCAATGTTTACATTCTAAAAAAACAAAACCTGGAGGGTACCCCTATAACATGCGAGTGTTTTTCATTAGGTTAAAAGAATGCTGTAGACTGCTATTTGTGTCAGCAGGATTTTAATCATGTTAAAATGCTAATTGTGAATGGCATTCTGTTTTGTATGTGGGTGAGAAATGTCTAAAGGAAAAGACACGGTTCAGAATACCAAGATGTCTACATGCCCAGTGAGTCATCTAATCCTATGATGAGTTGGAACAAACAGGCAGCCCAACACACAGCAGCTGAAATTAAGCTAAATGGAATACAATACCTTTTGATTAGGCACTAATATGTGATTGAGGATGGGCACAGCTGCACACACAGCATTAGCATGGGAATAATAAAAACGTTTTGAATGCCTTTTCTTCCTCCCTGCAATTCTCGCTTCAAGGGAAACACTGCAAGATACATTTGTACTAATCATCTGTGAAGTAAAAAGTCTGACATTGTTTGCATACAGCTTGTCACCATACTCTATCACATTAGCAACTTGGCCTTCATTGTTTCATGCAGCTAATATTGTGTAGTATTCTGTGGGGATTTTCAGTGAAGGAGTGCCATTGCATGATATCGCCCTTCAGATGAGAAGAACTTTTCTACCTCATCCTCACCACCCACCCAAATGCCAGCAAAGAGGCAGGAGAAATGTGTCAAAATAGTAACTTAACCAATAAGATTTTCTGTCAGTCTACTTTGGTTGGGGCAGGGGCAGATGTGGAGAGAGGAATCCTTATCCTGTGGCCAAATTCTTAAATTCATTTAGTCCAGAGCTTGGGGGAAAAGTACTTCATAGGACTACAGCTTCCAGAATGCAGCATAGATATTTCAGTTGGAACTAGTAACAGGATTTAGGTCTAAGTGTTTACCATCATCTGGTGTAGACGTGGCATTCCAGGATTTGCAGTACAAAAAAAGATCTTTTTCAAGCTCTAATTTTGTTTCTGGAAAATTTAGCTAATCTAAGTTACCCATATTAGGTATTCCAAACCAAATTACAGTGCTGACATCCTTCCCCTGCTCCAAATAAGTCTTGGCATTTGTATTTTCAATAAAGAGTTACCACTTTTCACTGTATTTCATTTATTTTAAAATGTGTCCCGATTTACTTTGAAGAAACAGAAGCTTTTGGGTTTAAACACACACAAACACACAGAGAGGGAAAGAGAGAAACATCAAAAATGGCAAATATGGCATCAAAGTAAGAGTACCATTAGATGTAGTAGCAATAAATAGCCATGAGCATTCCCAAAAGGCTTGTGGCTATTTATTGCGGGGGGGGGGGGGACAGGTCTACCCAGATGGTGAGGAACATTGGGCCTAAAATCCAATTGCTACTTCCAGCTAGAGTACATATATTTGAATCAAATGTCAAATGGGAAAGAAAATTCAGCATTTATGTAAAAATCATTGATTTAATGGATCTACTCTAGCTGGGACTAGCTAGCAACAATTTTCACAAGAATGGCACCACAACCAAAAGGGCCACGCTACACTCAAGTCTCCGGAGAGAGAGAGAGAGAGAGAGAGAGAGAGATTTTGGATGTTTAGTGAACAACACAGAGATAGGAAAATATAGGAGAAGGCAGTCCTAAATTTACCCCAAACTCAAGTTGTTTAGGGTTGTTTACATGTAAGAAACTGCACTAGAGTGGGCCCTCTATAATTGCTGGGGTTAGGGACACAGAACCCCCACACTAGTGGAAAAAACACAAATGAAAAACTTTTCTTTAACGTGACAGAACACCTCTCTAGTAATCTGTAGTCCTCCAGAGCAACTCTATGCTCAACATCTGGATGCTGACCACATAATGATTCTGGAGAAATGGCTAGAGAAGTGTTCTCTCTTGGAATCTCTAGGTCCTCCAATACAATTTCGAGCAGAGGTTGGCCATAGAGTCATGCTGGAGAACCTAGAGATTCCCAGAGAGAAATAATAATAATAATAATAATAATAATAATAATAATAATAATATTTATTTGTATACCGCCCTCTGGCAAACCAATCCGGGCGGTTAACAACAGTAAAATATAAAATATGACAATTAAAAACACTTTATCCCTCCCCCCTTAAGACAGTATTAAACAGTATAAGATATTAAAACACAATGTCAATGCATAAAAACAACAATTAAAAACTAAAAACCCTGATATCCCTCTGTTGATCCTCGACCATCACTAAGATGGGGCCACGGGAGGAATGAAGGAATCAGGAACCTGGGCCGGGATGGTTAATCTGGAAAGGCCTGCCTGAAGAGATCCGTCTTGACCGCTTTTTTAAAGCTGTCTAATGATGTTATCTGACGGATCTCATCCGGCAGGTCGTTCCAGAGTTTGGGGGCGACAGCAGAGAACGCCCTCTGGGAGGTCGCCGCAAGCCTAGATTTTAGAGGCTGTAGTAAGTTCCTTCTTATCTGTTCAAATCTGCCAATGACAAAATCTGAAATCTGAAAAAGTCAAAGCCACAAATGTGGAGGGCCAATTGTATATATTGGGGTTGCAAGCAAGTAAGAAAAAATGTAGTAAAGCTGAATACCACTGCAGTTACATGCTTTATCAAGCTAATCCCAGACATTAGCCATATTTGGGAAAGAGGAAATTGTATGTTTGGTGATTACCTGGGTGTCCCAGGTAATCTCTTACCCCTTCCACTTGGAGCCTTTTGGGTTTGAAACAGAAGATTTGGAGAAAAGCTGTGATGGCCTTCAGCTGAACATGGTTACAGTCATGTTATGATGGACATGGCTTTATTATGATCCTTGGGCTCCTGAAACAATTCTAAAAATAGGAACCCTTTTGCACATATGTATGAGCTACGGAGGAAGATAAAGAATAAATAAAGTGAAATAGACAACTGCATAAAAATCTTCATTTTTAGCTCTGCAACTTCACAAAGACTAACACCATTAATACATTTTCAGTCTGTTTGTTATATAACACAAATTGGAACAGGAGAATTCTGAAAAAGGGTTACACAAAAGAATTCTGATAACTGGAGAAAGAGAGGAAACAGGTTACATCATTTCCCTGCATCATGGGTCTGGTATAAGTGGGAGGCCTGGAGCAATTGCACCAATTAAACCATTGGTAATCTGTCTTTGCTGATGGGCAATCCTGATTTACCAGGGTTCTGAATTGTTCAGGTGACTGAAATTGCATTCTGCCAAAAATCGTTATGGACACAGAGGGGATGAGGCCAGCAAATACATTCCCACCATGTTTACAATTTGCTAACACTCTATTAAGGCTAAATCTGTGACAACATTGTGGATCACTTGTAGATTCCAGTTAGATTTCAAGAACAGTGTCATGTACAACATAATACAGTAGTCCTAGCTGAAGGTTATTAAGACTGCAAGCTTAGTTCTGGGTATGTAAGCATAGGATTATCCCATAAAACATGGACAATTATGGGTCTGTCTACCATTCTTAGAATGGTGCCTATTTTATCCCTTTGTTTTCTCTACTTTTAAAAAACTGTCCATATAAATAGCCTATCACCATTCCATCCACATAATTTTCTTTCTCCTGACATCTTTCTTCAGATAAGATTAAGATATAACAGTGTACTATTACCCCTGAGAAACATATATAATTCATTAACAGATGAGTAATCCTAAATCCTTGAACATTAGCTACATATCAAATCTTGAATATATCTGAATTCTGAAAAAGGGTTACACAAAAGAATTCTGATATGAGCATTTATGATTACTGTGACACCAAAATCACCAAATAATGAAAGTTGTATACGTAATTATTTCTTTTCAATACTTTCAGCACACACTAGTTATGGACAACAGGAATTCCCCAGCCTTGTGCAGACAATGAGGAAAATATCTCAGTGTGTAAAACACTCAGTTGGTGGATTATACCCCAGAGATATAATGACCCCAGCATTATATCATATACTACTTAAAAATGAAAATTAATTTGGATTGCAATGTAACGAGGACCTAATAAAACTAAATCCTGCTAAGATTAGCAGTGACAAGCAGAGAACACACAATCCTTGTAAAGTGTTTATATCTCCCCTCTGTGATTCCTTAATGATAATATTCAGACTGCCAAGAGAGCATAAATAATGACATCTCTCATTGTTGCTGCAACTAAGACTTAGTACTGCTATGTAACTGCTTGGAATTTAATAACTGTTATGCAGTAGGTATCTAGTCTTTCTAAAATCTAATATGAAAAAATTCACACAATGCCATGAACTATTATGCACAGCTGCCAATGTTCATGAATTTGCTATGGACAGTATTTTTTTAAAAATAAATATTTTTAAAATAAAAACTTCATCTTTGTCTATACTAGAGATCTATAATTAGTTAAGGTTAGAGTTGTAATATTTGACTTCTTCAACTCTCAGCATATAATTTGTATATTATGCAATTTTTTCTAATGCTGCAAATTCTCCACATAAAATTGTTGCATTTTAAAAAAATTCCACTAGTGATTTAGGTTGAAGTATTGGACTACATCTCTGGAAAGCAGGGTTCAATTGTTGTCCATGAAACTTTCTGGGGCACCCTTGGCAAATAACACTCAGCTACAGGGGAAAGTAATGGCAAATCTCCTCTGAACAAATCTTGACAAGAAAAACCCCCGATAGTTTCACTTTAGGGTTGCCATAAGTCTGAAACAATATTAAGACACACAACAACCAGTTTTCCACCTTCACACCAGTCTTCGCAATTATAACTCAACTGAGAGAACCAATACAGAATAATGTTTAAAATTCTGGGTCAGGGAGGCCAGTGTTTAAATGTCTGCTTGGTCATGGAATTTAGCCTGTGAGCTTGGACCATCTCTCTTGCTTCTTACACTCTTCTGTTCACATCCCTCACTCTCTGTTTCATTCTGCCTCATCCCACACACCTCATCTTTCACCCTCACAATGTATCCCCCCTCCCCCGTTTCTTTCATTCCCCTGCTCATATCAGTCACTCTTGCTCTCTTCTTGGTCCTTCCCTCCCCTCATCTTGTGCTATCTCAATGAATTCATTTGCCACCTGCAGTGCTCATTCTTACTCTCCAAGCTTCCCCAGCTGCAGGGAATGGAAGGAGGCCACAGGGAAGCTGGGGAAGCCAGTTAGAGGCTGAAGGAAGCCAGAAGAAGCCGGTAAGGAAGCCAGGCTGGGGACAGTCAGGGCTAGGAAAGGCCAAGGTGCCTAATCCGAATTGGTAGAATCAGTGTAAACATAGTGGGAACCAGGAACTATTTTTGCGCCAATTCATCAATTCAAATCATTCATCGAATTCCCCATAAGTGGGAACAAGGCCAGGTTGCCATAAGTCAGAAATGACGTGAAGACACAACAACAACAACAACAACACTGTTAGCTGGAGCCAGTATGGTATAGTGGTTTGAATGTTAGACCAATACTCCAACTTATCTGGGTCTGAATCCATATTCAGCCATGAAAACCCACTGGGTGGCCTTGGGCAAGTTGCACCTTAAGAGGAAGGCACAGCAGATCTATGAAGAAATCTTGCCAAGAAAATCCTTTGATAGGGTTTCCATAAGTTGGAGCCAACTTGAAGCCACAATAACAACACCAACAACTGTTAGCCTTCTTGACTATCATTTTGTTTGGTAGAAATACAACATATAGACAAAGGATCCCATGTGCAAGGATTCCATGACTGATTTTAGAGTTTGTTGATTTGGATTGGGCTGGGCCCTGAATCCCTGATTTAGTTTGGAACAGTTCAGACCTCATCAAATTTGCAAGTCTAAATAACCAGCTCTCCCACTGTGTTAGTTTGAGAAATAATAATAATAATAATAATAATAATAATAATAATACAACAACAACCCTATAATTTGTTTTGGGGTGGGTGGCTTTTGTTTTTGTTTTAAATGACATATTCATGAAATTTAGCAGCATAGTAGTCTCTTCAGAGGAGACACAAACTGTCAGATTACTGGCAGGTAGCTCCAAACATTTTTCTGAAAGCCACTTTATCATTTACTTCTGTCCCAAAACAAAATGCAGTTATTTATTTAAGAGCATGTTCCTCCAGTTGAGTTCCAGCCTGCCCATCCATGGTGATCAACGTTACAGTATTGTGCTGAAAGTCAACAAAGTGAGTGCTGGATTGGCAGATATAGGTAGCCAGACAGTGGGAGACAGATTAGTACTTTGGCTTGTGGTCTTCAGCTGTCCTTTCCGCTAGACTCTAACAAATTAGAACAAAGCTGCATAAGAGGACATCTGTATATTTCAATAACCTCACATCATACCTCCACATCACCAAGCATCATGACTGTAGAGTGTGAGTATCTTGATATGGATGGGGTTCACAGCAGGGGAAATATTACTTTTCTCATGCTGTTGTGGGGTACGATCATATGGAAACTTTGTTGAAAAAGAACTAATTCACATGCTCTCAGGGCATGAACTGTACAGAAAAGAGGTAACATGTAATGTGGCTGTAAGACTTAAGACTTAAGAAGCAGAAACAGACCGAAGTATATAAACAAAGGAGTTGGGCTATACATATTTAGAATGCATGGATTCTGAAGAGCTCCCATTGTCTTCCTTGATTATTATTATTATTATTATTATTATTATTATTATTAACCTTTATTTATGAAGCGCTGTAAATTTACACAGCGCTGTACATGCAATCTTTTTAGTTAGATGGATCCCTGCCCTCAGGCTTACAATCTAAAAAGGCATGACACAGAAGGAGAAGGGAGTGGTGGAGGGAAAGGGTAAGAGGTCCAGCAGTTCCTCTCAACCTCCGAGGCCTGGACCAAGGCAGATGGACTGAAGGGAGGGCTTGGCTTCAAAATGGAAGGTTAATCATTATCCAGGGAAAATACATACTCACAAGTAGGATAATACATATACAGTACATAGCAATACAGGAAATGGATCGATAAACAGCCAACAACAGAACATCAGATAGTAAGCGACAATTATGCGATGCCTGGGAAGGCTTCTCTGAACAGGATGGTTTTCAACTCCGTTTTGAAGCTGGTTAAATATCAGCAGAAGAAATGAAGATGATCTTGAGGCTGAGCAGAAACAAAGTATACACTATTACTAAAACTATATTGCCTAAATACAGCCAGGAATGGATACATTGTAGAGTAATAATTGAACTTAAAGAATTTATCTTTAAAAACAAATGAGGAAGCAATTCATATTGCAGCTCCTTCTGCTTTCTGCTCCTCATGAGCATGCAACAATGGATAATGGAAAGAAAACTGCATACAGCTGTTAGAAAGAAAACTAAGGAAATCTCCCCCTGAGACTTCGAGTTCAAGACCTTTTTCTCCTCAAAGGGCAAATAGAGGATTTTCTGAGTCTAAGCGGTGCCTTCTAGCATACCCTCTGGGTAGTCTGGCAGAATCATCTGCCTAGCTGACACAGTGAAGATGAAACCAAAGAGATGTGGAAATGCTTTCAGTATGTCTCTTCCAAGCATCACTACTCTGATCTGTGGCTCCTCGATCGTGCCGGAAGGCACTCTGTTCTGCTGGTCTCTGATGGCCACCAAAGTTGCTTCCCTTGTGCAGATGACACACAGACAAACCATCTCTCCATGCCTGCTGCCAAGGAATGCTTCTGTAGGACTAATGAACAATGTATTTTTCAGAAGCCATCCCATTAGACACAAACCAGCATGTTATATTTGAAGTATATGAAAGATAATTACATTTTAAATGTAATCATTGCCATGACCATTCTCAGGCCTTCAAAAATAGTTAGCTACCATTCTACTTTAGTTTTTAAAAAGAAATTCTTATCTTTTCAATTTCTGCATGTTTTTAAGCATCCATCTATCTATCTATCTATCCATCCATCCATCCATCTATCTGTGCAACTTTTCTCCCAGCATAGGACCCAATGCAAAGGCTAAAAACAAGATAAACTAAAAGCCTGATAATAATAATTTAAAAACTTAATACAAAGTTAAAAAATCATTACATTAACACACATAGAATTTTAAGAAATATAAAATAATTTTAAACACATAACAACAGAGTTACTGTAAATGTACAGTGCACACCCCACAAAAGACTCCCTACAACCAATTTATCATTCAAATCTTGTTTGAATAAAAATAACAGTATAAATTGCAGATGGGTTTACATTTTTAAATGTAAAGTTTTTTTTATTTTCAGAGCCTACATTGTCCCGGTACTTGACCTGCCTGTTTCTATCACTGGCATTATATTCATGCATGCTGCATGCAGATCTTTTAAATTGGTTCATGTTGTGTCCCTCCTTAAACTGCAAATCCCAGAATGCTACAGTAGTTAGTCAGAGTAGTTAAAGTGGAATAGCAGTGCTTTAAGACTGTAGTGTGGTAATCTAGACAGATAGATACGTATATAGGTCTGTCCCATGCATCTAAGAAAGTAGGCTCAAGTCTACAAAAGCTCATACAGTGGTCCCTTGCCTTATACGGAGGATCCGTTCCGGACCCTGCTTAAGCTCGAGTCCCATCGAGTCCCATTGAGGAAATGGTGCGGGACTTCCAGCATAAGCTGGAAGCCGCGTAAAAGGCACCCATGTATGATGCAGGCGCACTATACTTCCAACTTCTATCTTTCAGTTAGTATCAAAGGTGCTGTAAGATCTATTTGCATACTGACTGTCAAGATTAACATAGGTATGGAGTTTACCGCATTGCATCCCTAGCATGGCCTCAATGAGGGCCAGCATTGTATAGTGGTTTAATTGTTTGACTATGATTCTGGGGGACCAGGGTTTGAATCCGCACTCAGCCGTGAAATCTACTGGATGACTGTGGGTAAGTGACCTCTCTTAGTCTCAGAGGATGACAGTGGTAACCCCCTCCTGAAACTTGCCAAGCCCCATGAAAGAATCATCTTAGGGTTGCCACAGGTCAGAAAGAACTTGACAGCACAGAACAACAATTACTTATTATTCCTGGTATGACATACAAAAGAGAGAGAGAGAGAGAGAGAGAGAGAGAGAGAGAGAGAGAGAGCCAGTTTGGCCCTCAATTAGCCCTAAAAGAAGGCAGTCATTTTCTTTCTTTTTAGTCTCTTATTTTTTGTCCCCTCCTTCCTGCCTCCCTCTTCATTTCAGGATTTTTTTCAGTTTCTGTTCCGGTTAGAAAAGGAAACACAGGATTAGGAATCTTGTACCTACACTGGTGTCTGAATGGAAGATACTTTTCCTCATCACTCTCACTATACATTATTTTGTGTGGCTGTGTTCAACACAGCTGTGCTACAGCCTGGTGCAGTGGAATCAGGACATTTCTGGCTATAGTGCAGTGTAATCACCCTATGCATGAATACTTGAATACTTATGATTCTGGTGAATCCTCTATCCAATCTACATCCATAAAGGCTCCAATTTATTTTGCTTTTGAAGGGGCTTAAAGTGCAAGGCCATGTGTGGTTTATGTGGGTTCAGGAGAGGTATCTCCTGACCCTTGGGCTTCTGGTGCAGAGAGGAATAAACCTGATGCCCTGACCACCTTAGCTCAGCTCTGTAGCTGAACAGATAACACTAATGCAGGGATGGGCTGACACTACACTTCATCTTTGTGGCCATTGAAGCAACTCCAATCCCACAAAGCTCCCCCCCTCATCCTAATGCGAAAGAAATAAGCATGATATCTGGCAATTTCAAGGCAAAAACTTACAGAAAGATACCCCCCCATTGAGTAAAAACACAAAAATACTTGCACCTCAACTCCACAAATACCCCAGGGCCTTTTACTATCCCCATATATTTCTGTTTTCCTTTGCAGTCCCTCTCAAAATAGTTACAGGATGTGATGTGATGTGATGGCATTTCCTGTCACCAGTTTAAGCTGTTGACAAAAAAAATATTTGGCTTCATTTTGGGAGGGTGCAGGGGGAGTCTGGAGGGAGAAATCATCTCTGGCTTATGTCTTGCAAAGAAAATGTTAAATTAATGATGGCCTCTTCAAATTCCCTATTCTGTTTGTGGACACCTAAATGTTAATGGGAATCATTTAAAATAATAAGCAATATTCAGCGGGACACTCAACATAATGTAGTGGTTTGAATGTTGGACTAGGGCACAAAGGCCAGGGTTTGAATCCCCATTCAGCCAGAAAGAAAGAATCACTAGCAACCTTGGGCAAATGATATATTTCAGCCTTAGAGGAAGACAATGGCAAAGCTGCTCTGATAAATTTTACCAAGATAATATAGTGATAATCATGATTTAGAATTGCCAGAAGTTAAGAAATGACTTGAAGGCACACAAGAACAACAAATTAGCCAGTCTCCTCTCTTTTTCCACAGAGTTCTTTTTAAAAAAAATTTGGGGGTTTGTCACTGACATAGGCAGTAGATACAGGACGCCTGGGAACCATTAAGTCCACCAGACATTGTCAGCTTGCACATTCCAGCAACTAAGCAGTGTAGCCCATGGTGAGGAATGCTAGGCATTTGCTTGAGAGTTGTCTTAAATCAAACAACACTCTGAGGACAGCATAGTTGCTACCCTGAGCTACAACCACTGGATCACCAACCTGGCTACCATTCTGTATTCTCCCCAGTGTTAATTTTGGCTCATTCCCTTCTCCCTCTGTGTTTGTATGTGTGTGTATATGTTCATGGAATAGTGGGAGAATATTCAGAGAAAATTCCATAGCGTGATCTTTTCTTGGAAGGTGATTTTAAAAACTATCTTACATGATTCTTGAGGTGGGGTTGGGGGTGGGCCCAATAAATGTCTGCACCACTCTAACAGAGGGATACTCTCTCTACATCAAAAACTAGATGTCCTTATATTTTCATTTAATGAATGCTTTTGAAAAGTTTACTATGTACATAAAACAAAGTAAGTGAACTTAGATGTAAATTGTTTATTCTCTAAGCTTGGTAAAACAAGCTACAGATTCTACAATATGCATAAGAATTAACTCCTTTTTCCAAACAAGAGAAAGCCATGCCAGATATATTCTATTATAACATGGATTAAGACTACCATCCAAAATAGAACTGCTGTAATTGGGTCAGACCAATTGCATTATCTTGTCCTTTTATAGCACCAAATGGGATGAAAAAATAGAAAGAGAGAGTGACATTAAAAAGAAAAGCCTCGCTAATGGGAATTGAGCAATGATGTGCAAACTCTCAATTTGTGTTGTCATCATGGGTTGGACATTGCATCTTCCAGGAATGGGATGCAGTTCAGACCAGAAAACAGGGATAATGAATTGACCGCCATAGGTATCAAGTGGTACAAACTGATGAGTAACAAAGCAGAGAAAAGAACAAGGCTTGACAGAGGAGCAAAAGAGAGGCTGAAGTTGTTTCAGGTACCAAGAATAACACAGCAGAAGATAGAAAAGAAGCAAGGAGGGGCTTCTATTTGTGTTTTTATTTCTTTCCTTAATCATTGTTTCCAGTTTCCAAGGTTGGAGGTTTCCCATTTCCTCCACAGTTAGCTTGCTATTTTGCAGATTTGAGGGCAGTGCACATCATCTGATGTAGGGCTGTATAGAGAGTTAATGTGCCAACATTATAATTACAAGTGTTTCAAGTACCGGGACAATGTAGGCTCTGAAAATAAAAAAACCTTTACATTTAAAAATGTAAATGTATAGTTTTTTAAATAAAAAACAATGGAGAGAAAGATCTATTGCAATTCCCATGACTGGAAGGGTTTCTGAGAAATGCCAACTACTAGTAGAACAGATGCTGTTACCATTGCTGCCAGTTTTGAGGAGGCTGAATATCAGAACACATATGTTAAGGTGTTCACATCAGACCACAATAACATCTAGTTAAAATGCTGTCTCAGACTTTTGGAATGTAGAAATACATTCTAAAGAGCAGTGAATTAGACAGGATAAGTCAGTCATTGCTGGTGGCGTCCATGTCAGTGAAAAGGTGAATCCATTGCAGGTAAAACTCTGAACTTCAAGGGAGCTGTCCAAGGTGCCAAATCTTGTCCCAAAACTAGGTTCAGCATCTTGGATGGTCATCTGCAGGCAACAGGACTTGCTTTGGCATAGGTATATGCCTAAGCACTGGATCTTACTGCATACCAGGGATGGGGAAAGTGTGGGCCGGATGAAAGTGTGGCTGGATATAACCTTATTCTTAAGGGAGGCATTTTCATGCCTTAAGGAGTGGAAACATTTTTAGTTTATAAAAAAAATGGGGAAAAGAATTTTAAAAATCCCAGTGGTGAGAGGGCATCTTCGGAAGCAGGGATCATGGTAGATGGGTGTTGTGGATCTACAAGGTCCTGCAGGCTGCCCGTGCACCTCTCCCCCAGTCTCTGGCAGTTGCCTACCTCTGCTGCAGTCAATGTTTCAAGCCTAAGCAGGTTGCCAAAGGATCAAACAGAAACATGAATAGCCAGGTCTACTCCTGGAGTGGAAAAAAACAGATTACCTGCCCCTTTCAAGCTCCTTATTACTATAAATGTCAAATGTTTGGACAGTTTCTCTAGTAACAATGTCTGCCTCTTATTGCTTATCACAAATAAAATCAATTGTTTTTCTCCAGTATTTTATTGCTTCTATCCAGTAAACATGGTTAGGTGTCTGGTTGGAAACAATGTTATGCTAAACATGGCAGGCATTTTTTTAAATTAATACATAAGTTTAAACCATAGAACTGAATCGTAAGTCTCCACAGTTATGATGGTGGCTACATATTAAGAATAGAAGTCCATTACAGCCTTTAGAGCTCATCCACTGAATGTTCTTATGTGTCCTGTGATGCTACTCTCCCATTCAAATGCAACAATATTCACCATGCATTATAGTGTAGCCACATGAGAAATGCATATTTTACTTCAAGTTTGGGGCAGGTTTCACTTCTAGCAAACAAAGGATTCTACAGCATACATTTGGTGCTGGTCTTAGAAAAGATGTAACCTTAAATGTAGGATCGAAGTCAACAGGAGTTACTAACATCTCAAAAATCACATTATACTTTGAAGGAAGGGTGTTTCTGAGAATCCTTCCATTTAAATGAGGATCATTCTCCCTAATTTTTAAAGTTTCTCCTTATGATGTAGATTACATTTGAATTCCACTAGCTATAAAGCCGAAATTAATGACTTTATCTAGGTCAGTGCACTGAAGAGACATGCAAGTTTAATCCCCCTTCTTTATATAGCAGGTGTGGCAGCTCATCTGGGATGTCTCTGAATGTTCTGTTGACACTTTTCTGCCCTGTTATCAAAGCATCAGCTTCCCAGCTCTCATTTCCAGCGATCTACCCATCAGTGGCTTGTGTTGATTCCATAACAATCTGACAGCCCATGGCTAGCTATGGCTGACAACTTATCAAAGACTTCTAGCAGACAGAAAAATAGTCATCTTCAATGCCAAAACACAAAACAAATGTTGTTGTTATTTTTCAAAGCTTTCTTGTGCATATTTATTTTTAGAAGAAACAGATTTTTTTAAAAAATATTGCTATTAAACAGTCTTGCATGCCTTTAGTTGCTCTTCTCTCAAGGATGTTTTCTACATGTACAATAATAAGAATTTTCCTCTCTCTGCTTCTGCCATAGCTCCAAAACTGGGAAACCTAGACCCCTGAAACTTGGTGTGAATACTAAACAGACAATGAAGGTATGCATAAAATCCCTTTGTAGCCTGCAGTACTACACTGACTAGATACCACTGTGTCACTGGGCCACTAGGTGGCAGACAACAGACTTGTCAGGAGTAATAGGGCTCTTTGGAAGTAAAAGGTTTACTCAAGAGCAGGAACCCTTGAGCCAAATCAGGTGGACAGCATCTGGATAAAATTAAAGGGGAAGGAAACAACATGTTATTGTGGGAGTCTACTGCAGACCCCCAAGTCAGACGGAGGAACTAGATGTTGTCACACATTCAGAAAGGAGAGATGTAGTAGTGATTGGTGACTTCATATTTGCTGGAAGTCAAACTCAGCCAAAACCTCAAGGTCTAGCAAATTGCCTCAAAGACAATTTCATTTTAGATCTGATCCTAACCAACAGGGATGATCTGGTAAATGGGGTACAAGTGGTGGGATCCTTAGATGGGAGTGATCATGTTCTCCTGGAGTTTGTTATGAAGTGGAAAGGAGAAGCCAGGCATAGTCAGACACACATTCTATACTTTAGGAGAGATGACATCAATAAACTTAGGAAAACACTGAGGGTGATCCCACAGTCAGAAATACTAAAGGAGAAGGGAGTTCAGGATGAATGGGAGTTTCTCAAAAGGGAGATACTGGAGGTACAATCTCAAATTGTTCCAACAAGGAGGAAAAATGGGAGGTATCTCAAGAAATCAGGATGGATGACTAAAGAACTTTCAGTTGAACTAAGTTTTAAATGGGGGATGTATAAGAAATGGAAAAGGGGGGAAATCACTAAAGAGGAATTCAAACAAGTAGCTAGCACATGTAGGGATAAAGTCAGGAAAGCTAAAGTGCAGAATGAGCTTAGGCTTGCTAGAAAGGTTGAGAACAATAAAAAGAGATATTTTGGGTATGTCCGTAGAAAAAAGAAGGAGGAGGAATTGGTATTACCACTGCATGGAGAAGATAGAGAAATGCTAACAAGGGACAGAGAAACGGCAGAACTACTCAACACCTTCTTTGCCTCAGTCTTCTCACAAAAAGGCAAAGGGTGTTGAACCTGAGCATAATGGAGCACAATAGGACAGTGGTCCCCAAACTGTTCCCTTTAAGAGATTTTGGATTTCAGTTCCCAGAAGCCTCAGCCATGTTGGCCAATTATCTGGGTTTCTGGGATCTGAAGTCCAAAATCCCTTAAAGAGCAGAGTTTGGGGACCACTGCAATAGGGTAAATGCAGCACAGAATAAGTAAAGAGGTAGTACGTGAATGCCTGGTTAATCTAAATGAATTTAAGTCACCAGGACCAGAAGAACTGGCAAATGTAATCTCAGAGCCACTGGCAACAATCTTTGAGAAGTCCTAGAGAACAGGAGAAGTCCCAGCAGATTGGAGGAGGGCAAATGGTCATCTGTTGGGGATGCTTTGATTTTGGGTTCCTGCACAGCAGGGGGTTGGACTGGATGGCCATTGTGGTCTCTTCCAACTCTGTGATTCAATGATTCTAGGTTTGGTCCAAATACTTGCAGCTGGCTTAGGATGGGGCTATGGAAACCTGAGCTATGAAAACCTTCATTTCTGATCTTTGTCCTGTTGAAACAACATAGGCTCTACAGCTGTATAGCCTGTTCCTGACTGGTTTCTATAACATATGCGTATTTATACACGAAGGAGCAAAGAAGAAGAATGAGAATTCCTGCTGCCTGTTATGTGCTCCTGTCCTCTCTTCCCTGGTGTTTCTGAAAGAAGGAAGAGAAATAGATGGGGAGAGACAGAAAATTGATCCACTTTTAGAATTACTTTATCTTTTAGGCTACAATGCATTCTATATATACTTACCCAGTAGTATAAGCCCCATTGACTTAGAAGTATCTACTTCTGGGCAGGTTTCTGAGTCAGAATGGTAGGGCTGTTCCCATTTTGTAAATAAGATATGGCTCCAGCTACAAAGGCTAGTAGTGCTCCAGAAGGTGCTTGGATATCATTCAATAGTCAGTTTTTCAAGACCTGAACCCCAGTTTTCTATCTGGCCCATTCACACCTGACCTAGGAAGGTGGGACTCTGACTGACTCTAGTGAGGGTGGGGGCTTCTTTAGTGGTTGTTGCTGGGGCAACATTTAGCTTTCGTGAAAATGTGTCTTTGCTGGTATTTGGATTTCTTTTTTGTTTGTTTTTTTTTAAAAGATACTAGTATGAATAATAGGAAAGTTGTAACTGTTGTAGAATCATCTGGAAGTATTACATCTGGAATCATCTGCATTTGATTCCCCTCCCCCCAATATTACTGTACACCATTTGAACATTGTTTTACTATGGAAAAACAGAATAAAAATAAATAATGTTTAGCACAGACATAGTTGGAAAATCTTAGTTGGTGCATGCAGGATTCTAAACATTTTGAAATCCCCATTACCCAGGAAGCTATAGCTGAAGAATATCTGCATTGCTTCAAACTATTGTGTGAAAAGAAGGAAGAGAGTGGGGGAGGAGAATTATGGGATTCACAAAATACTGTGAGATGTAGGCTGGACACTCCTGCACTACTTGCAAAGAAGGTGAGGGGAAAAAAAATCAGCCCCCCCCCACACTTTTAAAGCAAGTTTGAAATAAGTTCTTTTGAATGGGAAATTAGCTTTATGTATTAACTCCTCCAGGCCCGACTACATGATTTACTAAAACAGCAAACGATATTCACAAAATCCAAATCTGCCTGTCTGGATTTCGGGATGTAGAATACGGTAACCAGAGAGCCAGAGAAATTCCTGCTGTCTGGTAAGGGTGAAAAGGAGTGTTAGGTGATGGAAATTTTGATTGAACTAGGATTGAACAAAATACCAACAAGGGAGAAAAAATAAGGCACAAGAGAAGGGAAACAGCAGTAGGTGAGGGTAATCAAGTAATCAGGTTAATCCCAGGGTGGTGAAAGATCAGCTCAAAAGAAGTAGTTGGGATGGGGGAGAGAATACAGGAAAATTTTCATTCCCTTTTGCTAGTTTTAAATGAAAAAGAATGAATAACTGAGTCCTATTGAGGTTCTGATTTGTGTGTTTATTTATTATATCTTTTAAAAAGCTCATCCTGTTTGAACTACTGCAACACACTCTACATGGGGCTGCCTTTGGAAACTGTACAGAAACTTCAACAAGTTGAAAATGCTGCAGCTAGAATGCTGACCAGGGCCAGTTACAGGGAGAATATAACTCCCTTGTTAAAAGAGCTCCACTGGCTACCTGTTCATTTGTGGGCACAATTCAAAGTACTGGTCATGACCTATAAAGCCCTACACAGCTTGGGTCCAGACTATTTGAGAGATCATATCTCCCCATATGAACCTGCTAGAGCCCTAAGATCTGCAGGAGAAGGCTTTTTCTCAGTCCCACCAAGATCACAGGCTCGCTTGGTGAGGACACGAGAGACAGCCTTCTTGGTGGCTGCTGCCACCATCTGGAATGCCCTTCCTTGAGAGGTTAGGCTTGCCCCCTCCCTGCTGGCCTTTTGCCAGTAAGTAAAAATGTTTTTATGCTGGCAGGCTTTCTGTATAATGCATAACAGGGTGGTTTTATGGAGCAGGTGGGTTTTAGTCTGTTTTGAATTTGTGTATATTTTATGTGATTTTATATTGGATATAGACATTTTAACTGTTTTGAATTTATCTTATCTTAAAATAAGATAAAGCCTTATTTTAAAGGTTTTATCTGTGAGCCACTTTGGGAACCTCCAGGGATAAAGGCAGGATATAAATGAAATAAATAAATAAGCTCAAGGTGGCCTCCATGCTTAGATCTGGTCAGCTCACCCCACAATCATCCTGTTAGTGAAGTTAGGCTGAACAGGTGATAGGCCCAAGGTCAACAAAATCACTAGACCTCACTAGATACAGTGTCACTACAATTGCTCAGGACATGTATCTCTCTGCTTGCCTGCAGACTACTTTTTGATGTTCAGGGAATAAGCCCTCCCAAAACAATTTAGCTCAAATGTGCTATGGGAACCTTTTCCAACTGGAACCCTAGCTTTGTTCTTGTAAAGATACTCTAGAAATTCCCACATCTACTGAGATATAAAAGTGAATAGTGTGTGTAACATTGGAACAAAGTTTGGATACTGGAATGTCTTCATAATCTACCCGGGGAGAGCAATGAAAACAAGATCACAACTTTTCCTGAAACTGAGTTTTATTGAAAAAGGACAATAGAAGGCAGTCTACAGATGGAGTCTGTCCCAGAGAGCAGAGAAGGAGGGGCAGAGAAGTGATCCTGCCAAGGAGGCCACAAAATGATTATTTCAGCTTTTGGGAGGAAGGAAAGGAAGTTGCAGTGGGATGCAGAAAGTGCAAGAATGTGTTATATCCTTCTTTCTTTGTGCTCTTCCAAAACACAGGACAGAAGACCAAGGATTCTTATTATATTCTGGATACATGCATGTAGTACATAGAAGCAGCATCCCACAAAACTGAATATTCATGCATGAGCTTATTTGATGTTCTGCGGTTATCACCAAATATTTCCCAGATACCTAACCATTCATTACTTTTGCCTGACTCTGCTCAGTTTTGCTGTTACAGCATAATGCGGCAGCAAGGACCATGAAGATGCATTCATTACACAGAAGGTCTGCCAAGATGAGTGCAATCCACCCACCTGCATCTGTGCTAGTGCATCTAATCTGGACCCTAAAGATTAACTAGAATGTAAGCCTCCCATGAAATTCATTTTCCAATTTCTTTTTAGATAAAATCCAAAAGAATTGATGGTGGGAATTAACCAGAAAACATGAGAGAGAAACAACCAATTGTAGTTGTTACCATCACCCTATCTTGCAGGGTTTAAACAAGAGCCAGTATGGTGGTTTGAGTTCTGGACTAAGACTCTGGAGACCAAGGTTTGAAATCCACTGGGTGACCTTGGGCAAGTCACATGCTCTCAGCCTCAGGAGAAGGCAATGGCAAACTTCCTCTGAACAAATCTTGCCAAGAAAACCCCATGACAGTGTAGCCATAAACCAGAAATGACTTGAAGGCACACAACAGCATAAACAATACTCTTTTTCTGCTGTTTACTTTTCCATAAGTAGACTTCCACTCTAGTTCTGCAACAAACTATAGTTCCCAGAATTCCACACCATTGAGCCATGAGAGTTAAAGTTATGTCAAACTGGATTATTTCTGCAGTGCTGATGCAGCCTTGGGTGCAGTACAGATGCGGCAAATGTACCATGCTGGCAGCGTACTAGGGTTAAGGGACCTTGCAGCAACTGCACAGTCCCTAACCCTAGTATGGCGTGGAGCGGTAACAATGGTGGCACCCCTTGTATACGGACACCACCATTGTTACGTGACGGACGCATACTGTCCGTATGTCGCACCGCACTTATGACATCACAAGTGCACCATTGGTGCACTCAGGTGTCACAAGGGTGGCACAAAAAGAACCCATGAAAAGCGGGTTCTTTTTCCTCCGCAGGGAAGCCACGCGGTTTGGTGACTGTGGCTTCCCTGCGGGGGGGGGGGGGGGAGGCGCTGGCAGGCCTCCCTTTTTGGGAAGTCTGTACCACTCCATAGATAGCTTAAAAGGTCAGATTGCTACTGTGTCAAATCTTATCCAGATTAGGGATGGGTAGAATATTTGAAAATATTAAAAAATGGTAAAGAGAGAGAAAAAGAGAGAGAGAGTTGAGAAATCTTAATGAAAAGAATACTGGACTAACCAGGATCTTTGAAAGTTTGGGACTTGTTCTATACAAAAATTTTCTTGTGCAGAAAACTGTTTTCTGTTCAGAAACACCAAGTGCATCATCTCAAACTGCAAATAAAAACTGCACTTTTCAAAGACTTTCTCACAATGAAAAGAAATTTACTGAGATTATTTGTTGCTTCCTTTGAAAAGAAAATTAGTGAAGTGTTACATCTCTAATCCAGATGTTCAAACTGAGTACAGTGAAAATGATTTTATGGGAGAGACTTCATTCTTTCTATTGAACAACTGCCAGCGGAGAAGGGTCATCCAAGCTGTTTCATTGCTTGAGGATGAAGAGGTCCACCTTACTTACCACCATACAGAAGAGTTAGTTGGAATGTTATGGTTTTGGCTGCTGAAAAATTGTTCAACTGTTGAGTTATTGTTGAAATTAATGAAAAAAATTTAAATGCTAGTGGTCTCCTATTTTAATATGTGTGGCCTTGAACTGTTTTCATCTTACAAAATTATGATTTAAAAAACAAACAAACCCTAAAATTATATTGTATTTGAAAAACTGAATTCAATGTTTTTTTAGTAAGCCGCCTTATCCTGAAAGATGCCCCAGAAATATTTTGAATCTATTCATTCATCAAGTTGCTTTTGCTGTAGCTGTGGAGGCTATCCAGAAACATCAAGGACTACAAATCCCATCTGATTTCTTAGTAAGATTAAGAACATGTACTAGTCAGTGTGTTAGGATTTTTTATTTGTTTTACTGGTTTGGCTGAAATGATTGTACTCTGTAACATACACTTTCTGCTTGTGCCTGTAGGACAAGCTGGTCTTGCATGAAGTGAGAGCCTTTTGCTCTAGAACTCCTTTAGCTGGAATAAAGCTTTTCTTTAAAGTACTCTGCCCCTTTGCCTTCCTCTTCATGTGCCTTAGCTTAGCTAGTTTCTGTCTGGGCTTTCAAATACCAGTGGAATGTCTCAATGCATTGCTAGGGTGTAATAGGGTATTCGTTGAGTGATGGCAGGAGGTTTGTTTTAGATAAAAAAGGTGGTCTCAAGGGGGCCCATCCAGCTCAGAAGAAGCAGAGGGGGGCTGTAGAGAACCTTCACAAGAAAGTTCAACTTTTCCTTCCCACTGGCTGAAATACAGTAGGTGACTTCTGTAACTCAATAGGATATGCATTTTGTGCTTATTTTGCAAAGTAAACCTGCTTTCTCCTGTAACAAGCAGTGTGATTTGTCAAAGAATGCAGACAGGCATTTATAGGAGAGACTCTTGTAGAGAGCAGAACAGGTCACTCACTTCGTTCTATCCTGCCTCTGTGGCCAGAAATACCACATCATCATGCCATTTCCAAATCAAGTAAGCATCTTTTAAAATAAATTAATATGGTGCCTAAGCTTTCTACTTTTCCTTTGTTTTATATAATTACTTGCCCTTTATCTTGTAGACCAGAGGCAAGCAGCAGAACAGGGAGGGCTGCATCCCATGAGAAAAATGTTTTGACCCCATGTGACCCAACAATATGTAAGGGTTATTGGGGGCCAGTGTTGCCACATTTGGGGCTTCCCTGGGTAGATCCAAGATAGACCTCTGGTCCCCCCAAAAGGAAGGGATCAACTTTGAGCCCCCTTCCTTTTTGAAATACACCAAAAAGAAGGCACAGTACTATATATATCCCCTTGAATGAACTCAATACAATGTATATTTTATACACACAGCATGGATAAGAAGTATTTTAAAAACGGCAGTGGCAATAACAGTTAAGGACTAGGAGCACTAGTGCTTACCTTAACTGCTGCAATTTAAAATTTACTGTGCATGTAAAATGTCCAGTGTACTTGATATCTCACTGACAGAGAAAATGGTGGTGGAAATGACAGAGGCTAGCACTAAGGACACACTGGCAATGACAGAAAGAGTAGAGATGTCGCTTCATTAAAGATCATGGTTCAAAAGCATTCATTGCGTATCTCTCCTTAAACAGAAGTAGCATGTAGTATCTATTTCAAAATAGTTAAATTTACAGTAAAACATTCACAAAACACACAGTCATCCTGCCAGTTTTCCAGCTTTTTTCTACCACTTATGCCTTTTGGGGTGGATGCACTTTTATCCAGACTTACCTAGGGAGATGCTCTATTCAACATGGTGGGACCTATCTCAGAGTAAATATGTATATGTTTGTGCTGTATGATTGTTGCTATTGTTTTCTGTACCATGGATGACATATTTTTGTGGAATTAGAAACCAGTGTTCAGTTACCTATGTTCTCCACAAACATAGCTAAGGCCTCATTTTTTACACACACACACACAAACACACAGAGTCCTTCTGCAACTTTCCAAAGCTCTTGCTTTAAGTCTACAAGAAATGTACTGATTTTTCTAGATTTCCAACAAAACAAACATATTTAGAGATGAGAGAAAAGATTAGTTTGGTAGAGACCAATATCTTTTCCAATTCATTAATGGGAGGGGATCCTTACTTGAATACTTGAGGCTGATGACATGGTACGAATAGCAACCCTGTGCATCTCTCCCCACCTCCACTCAAGTTCAGTTTTTTCATGTTCCAGAAACTCAATCAGGGGGAAAAATGTGCATAAACTCACTAATTAAAATGACATGTCATGGAAATATGTATTTAGTAAGTGTTACATTGAGAACTAATAAATACTTAATATGTTTCAATTTACCATGACAGAAAAGTTCTCTCACAACTAAAATTAATATAGTATGAAATAGGTCTAATAACAAGAACCTTTTTTCCCCCTGAATTATACTTCTGTCTGAACTTTTATCCTGTTACCATCTTTAATTTAGACTTGGTTAACATTGAACTAGAATAACCAGACTACTTTATCCAGAAATAATGGACGTTTCTTACTATTGTACCAAGAAGGTTCCTGCACTGTGTAAACCTTCCATTCTTTAATGCTGGACTTTATTATCTGTGGTGACCTATTTAATGGCCTATCCTTTAGCAGCAAACAGCGGCTCAAATAAGTTGGATAAATTCTCATTATCTACATTTCACTGCTGAAAAATTCACACTTAGTTTGTAATAAAATATATGGAGAACGCATGGGGGAATTAAAAATTGAAGTTGATACATTTCCTGGAATTCGTTATGGTGTTCCTATATCACTGTATAGTGTGCCCTTGGTATCTGCTGGAGTTTGGTTTCAGGACCCCCATAGATACCAAAATTGTGGATGTGCAAGTCTTACTATATACAATAGCATAGTAAATGATGTTTCTTTTAAAAATGGCAAAATCAAGATTTGATTTTTGGATTTTGAAAAAAAAATATTCAAGCCATGGATGATGAAATCTGTGTATGCAGAAGTCATGGATATGGAGGGCTGACTGTATTAGAAGCGTGCTAATATTTCACTGATTCCAGGAAGATGGAGCATTGTGAAAGTGGAATTACCCAAAGTACACAAGCCATAGAGAACCAGTGTGGAGCAGTGCTTTGAGTGCTGGACTAGGATTGCAGGAAAGCAGGGTCCAGATCCCTGGTTGGCCATGCAAACCTGCTGGGTGACCCTGGGCAAGTCACAGACCATTTTCAACGTCAGAGGAAGGAAATTGCAACCCTCCTCTGAAAAAATCTTACCAAGAAAATCCCATGTTCAGTTCACCAAAAATTAGAAACGACTTGAAGGCACATAACAGCATAATCCAGAGATGTCCAGTGTTCAGGACAACTTTCTATGACAGACATAGACAACTTCCATGGAATGGGGAAATTTCACCAGCTCAGTGGGCTGCATCTATTCTGTACTCCTCATTTCTAGCCACTTCTGGCTTTGAAATAGGTGCACCGCCTGACCTAAAAGAGGTCCCTTAGGGACTTTGGGGAGAAACCAAAGGTTTGCGGAGTATGTTGGATGCATGAGAATATACAAAGAAACTAACCATGAGGGGCAAAATTGAACTTGTTCACCCCTAGTCTATACACAATTATTTATTTTATTTATATACCATCTTTTACATAATAGTGAACCCAAGGCAGCTCACATTGTGAGTTAAAGCAAACTAGAGAATATAATCGAGAATACAACAGTTTTTAAAAACCAATTATTCATATTACAATCATTCAACAAAAAAGTTTTTTAAAAGCTGTTAAAATATAATAATTACAAATTTCAGAAATTTATTTGGGCCGTGGTTCTTTGCATAAGTAAGTGTTACCAAGTTTGGTTTTAATAAAATTTTGGATACATGCAGTCTGTGATATGACCCCTGACTGACCCCAGAAAGGACCCGCCATTAACCCAAAGGCAAGGAGACCACATAGGCAGCTCACCTTGCAGAGGCAGAGCCCTAGAAAGAGATAGAATTGAAAATTTTCCATAGGAAGTTTGGGAGTTGCCAAACCAGAATCGCCGCTGCTTGCTCAAATAAGACAGTAGGGTTGGCTTCTCACCTGATTGGCCAGTGATGATGATGATGATGATGATGATGATGATGATGATAATAATAATAATATGATGTTTTATTTATAGACCGCTATTCCTCAACGATCTAGCGGTGTACAAAAAAAATTGCAATACAAAATTAGCCCCTACCCACCCCCTCACTCCCTCCAGGCTGGACGATGACAGTTGGCCGGGGAGGGAGGGCTCTGTCCCTTCAGGGCAGTCCCGATGGCATTGGACCCGCCCCCTCACTCCCTCCAGGCTGGACGATGACAGTTGGCCTTGGAGGGAGGGCTCTGTCCCTTCAGGGCAGTCCCGATGGCGTTGGACCCGCCCCCTCACTCTCTCCAGGCTGGAAGATGACAGTTGGCCGTGGAGGGAGGGCTCACTCTCTCAGCTTAACGACTTAGTAATCAAGTCAGATGCCCCTCCAAATTGTGTCCGGACCTAATGCATTGTGCAACACATTACTTGCTCTCGGCTTAACAAAGCCCAAGCAATCAACACCTTTGTCTAGCAAGTCCCATAGCCTCCGGATACGTTTCACCCTATATAAACCCTGGGTTTTTGGACCCTCTTTGTGCTAGTTCCTGAGTGCAAACTGGTCCACGCCAGTTTGAACTCTGCTCTTAGCTCCCACGGCCCTCTTCCCCCGCTCCTGTGGTCATGATTCACTGTCCATCCAAGCTTCATCAGGACTTCCCGGAGAAGACTTCTAAGGTAGTATTCCCTAGTGGTGCCTCTCTTTCTCAAACTTATCTCCTGAACTCACCCCTCCCCTGCTGTAGCATTGAGTGTGTGTGTGTGTGTGTGTGCGTGCTCCTCTTGTGTTATGTGGTTTTCCTGTGCTTTAATAAACGGTACCCTTTTAATTGGACCTAATTGGTATCAGTGTCTGTTTCTCTTGGGGCTTGCTGGTGACCTCTGGTATACACTATTAGGACACAATTCCGGCACATGGTGTTGTTAGGGCCACCTCTTGGCATTATTTGAGCTAATTAAAATTCCTCTAATTAGATCCTTCCTAACATAAGGATAAGTTAGACTTTCAGGTCATTTCATTTTTACAATCATTTACAAGAAATTAGGAATTTCTTCATATTCGGAATAGAAAGAATTCAAATATGGGAAGAAATACCCTAAAATGAACAGATTCTTCCTAAAAGGCTCAGGATTTTGAGCACTTAACTCTTAGTTTGGATTTCTGTGAGTGCTGAATCACTTCTTTTGTCTGAGAAATGAATAGTTTTTAATATGTTACATGTTAAGCAAGTAGAATGTGCCAGGAACAGCTCTAGCTACTGAATTTGGCTGATACAGATGGAGAGATTTGTTTGTTTGTTTGTTTGAAGAATTTGTCAGGGTTCACAAAAATACCTTGAGGCTTCTAAAAAGCTAAAGAAGCCCAAAGAAGGAAAAAAGCAAACCTTGAATGCAAACTTGAGAACTGGGAATTTGAGAAAGCAAGCCTCGGGAATATGCTTTAGCACCCTGGATAGTTTCCTTAAAGCTAAGTCCAAAAATCAGTGTGAATAGTTCACACATTGATGGGGAAGCAAGCAACCATATTGCTAATATTGGGTTGCACAGTTGGTTTGAGGCTCACCCTGTTTTAGGGTGATAATTGGTACTGGGATGTTTAGAAGACAGCAAAGCAAAACAGATTGATTATATGGATTATATAATTGTATCAATTAATCTAATTCATCCTGGCAGTTACAAGGTGTAAAGTTTCTGGGCTACAAAAGTCTGAATGTGAAACTGAATCACCAGCCTTAAAAGCAAACAAATCACACTGGTTTAACTCACAGTACTGAAGACAGCAGATATTATTTTTAGACCCTAGTGTGGGTGTAAACACGCTGCACTGAAGTAAGCATTTTGCTTAAGCAACAACATTGACACAAATCCAAGTTTTGTGTTTTAATCAGTTATGCTTTCCACAGGCCAAAAAATGTGGGATTCTACCATAATATCTCAATCGAACAACTTCTATATTGGATATGTAGAATTTAGATGCTGACATTATACATACTGGATGTGTGGACCACTAAAGAATGTAGATGATAAAGCATCCTTTGCAGTGTGCCGCAACTAGGCATCCATGATTTTAGTTGCATTAATGACTAAAAAGCTTGTGGTTGCAATGTTTTGCTCCTTGTTGGTAAAAATAGAATTGCAGATATATCTCAGTTAACAAAGTAGATGTGTTCCTTTTTTAACATAAAATTTGGTACCAAAGGCAGAAATAACATGGAAGGAACAGGGATGGGTTTCCATGCTGCATGTTTCAGCAAACTGTTTATTTAAAACTAACAACATGCACATATGAAATGAACTAGCCAGGTCAGATAAACCTTGTATTAGTAAACAAAAACATTTTGAACCTTCTAGAGACCACTTGAAAGGTTCTTTCAAAATGCACCCAAGGATGTTTTTCCCCCTTTCGGGATAATTTGTTACAGGATCATTTCATTCAGTCACATATTAAAACAAAAATGTCAAAGGAAGAAGAAAAAATTATGTGATGGAGCAAATCGAAGATAAATTTTAGATTTAAAATGTCAAATTCCTATAAAACCAGCATACATTTTTTTAAAAAAAAATCACATGACCCTCAGTTTTGCAAGCCTGTGTTATTGTTCAGAAAATCTGACATTTCATTATATAAACACTTTACATTTACAAACTTTACAAACATGATGGCATATTTGATCATTATTTTAGTTGGCAAATGCAGACTTTTTAGACATGTTTATCCTACTAGCTTTGACACTAAATAAAACACTGATTAATTTATCATTTAATTCACATCCAAGAGAGAGAGCGATTTATCAGATTTTCCCCCTTCTGTATTTTTTTTTAAAAAATTACAAAATAAGAACAGTGGGATATCAATTTCTTCATAAAAAAAGCTGCTGCATCAGAACTCATTTTAGGCCAGTTGCTCTAGAATACAAACATTCATTCACTCATTCTAAATGCAGTGTTCTTCATTGTGCATTTCTGAACATCCCCACTATGATTCAACCTGATTTGAACGTTATTATTTTTTTAAAAAATATTTAATGATATGTATCAACTCATACAAAGAGTTGTTTATGCTGGGCTGAGAGATTTACCACCATGACACTGACTGAACAGCTCCTGAGTCAGGATATACTCACTCAACTTAGGAGAGAATGTTAAAAAAACAACAACACACACACACACAAGAAGAAAATACAAGGAGCCCCGGTGACGCAGTGGTTAAATGCTGGTATTGCAGCCACAATGTTGTAAGTTTGACCCTGGAGAAGCACTCCAAGGTTGACTCAGCCTTCTATCCTTTCATAGGTCAGTAAAATGAGTACCCAGCTGGTTGGAGGCAATCATTTTAAACAGCTTAGGGAGTGCTAGTTCACTGATAAGTGGTATAGAAATGTGCTCACTATTGTAATTGCTGCAAGCAGGGAATCCCCTCAGCTGGCAATATCACCCAGATGTCAGGTTGCCAGAGTGAAAACTAAAGAGGGCTCTTCTGTCTTTAATGGTTGTGTTGAGGATGGCATTTGTCTGTCATACAAGCAAGTAACAATCAACACCTAGTGAAATCCCCCCTTTTACCCAACTATTAAAGACGAAGGAAACCTCTCCAGTTTTCACTCTGGTAGCCCTACCCAGATGTCACCCATATTGGGAGAGTTTCAATGAATTCACCATGCTGGAGGCTTGATTTTACCAGCTGAGTCTGATGGGCCTGAGTACTGTGGACTCATTGTCCATTAGGCAGGGGAAGTATGAAGGCACAAGGAGATTTTTCTTTTGTATCCCAAGGAATAACAGCAGCCTGTCTTGAACAGGTCTATATTGGCAGAAAACTACTCCACCTGTCCACTTGTTTTTCATATTGGTGACAAAGGAAGGGAAGTCCTTCCTCTCTCTATGGTAATTTGTATAACAGGAGTGTAGAACCTAGCTCCCAGGGCTGAATCTAATCCTCTTGGGGTCCCCATTTGGCTCTCTGCATATCCTGAGATAACAAAGCCCCCATTTGGTACTTTCCCAGTTTGGAGTTTTCTCTGCATTCTAAAAGACTAAAATGCCTCTTCTAAGGCTTATTTACTGGCAATAAGCCCCATTGAGCCAAAATATGCTACTATCTTGGCCCTTCCCATCACTAGATTGTGGCCCCAGAGGATTTCTCTGAAAGTGAATGTGAACTTTTGTGTGAGAGAGGTTCTCTACCTTTGTTCTATTACCATCATGGCTATGTAGCAAGCTGGTGGAGTCAGAGTGGATCATTCCATCCCTCTTCCCTCATCCTGCTTTTCAGAAGCTGCTCTTTTGCTAGCCTGCTAAGAGACAAATAGCCTCCATTCCTCTGATGGCCCACAGAGACAGTATGGAAATGAAAGTTATTAATCGCATAGTAAGATGGACTTTTAAAAATAATAATAATAACTACCTGGTAATTTTCCTGGGCTGATTTACAAAGCTGGGTTTGAACTCAACATGTGCCTTAGATATTGGGCAAAACCTCTTCTTCTTCTTTTCCCCCCTCTCCTTCCTTTTCTCTCCTGTAATAGTAAATATGTTACCAAATTAATTTGACTTCTCCATACTTCAGAACCAACAAAAAGTTGGGAAAGAAAGAAACATGCCAAGTGTTATATGGTATGAGGAATTTTAACACTTAACATTGATATAAACCAGGTGTGATAAAACCAGACATTTCTTGTTCTATTAATGGTTTGGAATGCAGCATTCAAATTTGGATCAGAATAACACATCATACTAATCAGATGGTAGGATGCATCATCTTTCGAATTTGCCACCCCCAATATGCCATTTACAGAAAAATAATTGCCTGTTACACCGATCTTCCATCCCCATCTGTAGCAATGCATCCTATTTATACGCATGGTAAATACTTCAAAATACCTTCAAGGAAGTAAATAAAATAAAGTTTATTGATTCAAGAAATGTCCTGGCAAAATACGAATGTATTATTTAAGGCAGGATATATATACGCCTATACGTGCTACAGCAGTGAGATTAACTGTATCTTATATTATTTTCCCCCTGTGAATTCCATGCTGGAAACCTGAAGCTCCAACTTTTCCATACATTACTGATAAACGGAATTATATCTGAAGGTATGCAATCTAGCTCAGATTCTCTTTTTCTGGAGCCAAGTTTATTCCTACTCATCAGAGTGAGTGTTCTAGTCTCCTTGCCTGGAAACATGTATGCATTAGCGTACACTTTTCTCCCAAAATTGCAGCAATTCCATGTCCATTATTCTAGTGCATATATTTTTGTGCATATTTTCCCACTGATCTAAAGGTGTTTCTTTGCATGTTTCAAATGTATACATTTTCCATACACATTTTTCAAAATACAGTTTATCAAACCTACCAACCCCCCTTCTGGGCAAATTGAATTGCCATGTCAGAAATGCAGTTTTTCAACTGCAAATTATGTTGTGTTTCCAAAATTGTGTCAGCTTCAGGAGGTGCAAATTGTGTCATCTCACCTTAAAATGTAAACGAAACAGATTTCTCACCCACTTCAAGTTAGATGCTTCAGCTAAGAGAATATGCTGCTGTAAAGCCACTCATATTGAACTTGAAGTTCTGACTAAGCTTTATATACCCAAGGGGAATTAATTTGCAACCTCTGTAATAAGCGTGGTACCTGTGTTGGACAAATAGAAAAATCGACTGGAGTAAATGAATTTTGGTAGGTAAGCAAAATCATAATAACAAGGTGCCATGCCGATGACACGGTGCCTGATGGCTGACTGTGACAGATTGGATGCAGAAAGCTTTTACTGAGCCTCAACACTTCAGAGGCTTCAAGTTCGCAACCCTATCAAATGGCCTATAATAACCAATTCACATGACTTTTGAGGGGTTCATTTCAAGGATGGTTGATTGATGTTTTGAAAACAGAGTCTGAATCCACACATGGTACTTAGTTGTAGGAGAGCTAGCATGGTGTAGTGATTTTAGTGTTGGACTACAACACTGGAGACCAGTGTTCGACTCTTTGCTCAGCCCTGAAACCCACTGAGCAACCTTGGGCAAGTCACACTCCTTTAGCCCTAGAGGAAGGCAATGGCAAAACTCCTCTGAACAAATCTTGCCAAGAAAATGCCATAATATGGCCTTAGGGTCACCATATGTCAGAAACCACTTGAAGGCATACCACAACCATACAACAACCAGCAACCTAGGTGGAGAAATAATTCGCTCAATGCAAAAGAGCTGGAATACCTATGCGAATCATTGCAGCAGTTAGGTGGGTGGTAAAGCTACTGAAATAGCCAGTTTCTGCAATCTAATTAACTAGTCTTTTAAAAAAAACAAAACTCAGAAAGAGTCCAATTAAAAATGAGCTAGAATCTCTTGGAAGGCCTACTTGATGGCAGTTCAGGCAGCAAAAAAATAATTTGTCTCTCCTACCACTGTATCTTCAAAAAGACATCCAGCAGAGCTATTTTGAGTAGTCAAGAGGCTATTATTTCCTGACCCACAAGAAGCGAATACAGGCCACTTGACAATATATTGTGAACCACTTTTACAGCACTTTGCAGATAAAATCACTCAGATCAATTCTAACTTGGATGCTATGGTTGATAAATGCCCATTGGATATAACCTTAGCCCCTGCTGGTGCAGTAATGATGCTCCGTTTTCCATTTGTATAGCCCAAGGATATGGACAGGTTTCTTGGAAAGGTGAAAGTTACTATGTATGTGCTAGATCTTGGCCCATGATGACTTATAAAAGTGGCCCAGCAGGGGTAGAAGATGTGAGTAAAGAGGTGTGAGTGGGTAAGTAGGCCATTGATCCAATGCAGACAAGACAGAGTTGTTTCTGGTTAGCCAAAAGGCAGATCAGGAATAGGGATTCAGCCTGTCCTGGATGATGTCACACTCATTCTGGAGGTTCACAGTTTTGCTTTACTCTTGGATGCACAAGATTTTTGGGTGGCCAGGACAGCACTCACATGGTTAAAGCTCGTAAGCCAACTGCACTTATTCCTGGAGAAATCTGATTTGACCATGGTGTACTCATGCCTTGTTACATCCTGTTTGGATTATTGTGACATGTTCTACATAAATCTGCCTTTGAAAATCCCAGAAACCTCAGCTGGGCCAAAGGACTGCAGCCAGACTGTTGTCTAGGGCTCGTAAATGCCTTTTTAGAACTACTCCACTGGTTTGTGTCTAAGCACAATTCAAAGTGCTGGTTATGACCTATAAAGCACTACACTGCTTGGGCTCACACTCTCTGAAGGTCTGTACTCTACCATATAAACCTTACTCAGCTGTGAGACTTTGGGAGAGCGACCTGACAGGTGTGTCTGCTGGGGATGTGAGGAAGGCCTTCCCAGTTGTGATGCATGCTCTGCAATTCCCTTCCTGAAGAGCTAGATTGTCCCTCTTATACTTCTCCATTTAACAAAAACCTGATGTTATTCCAACTAACTTTCTGGAATTTATTGTTTTTAAGAAAGACTTCTTAACAATGTACTGGGCTGCTTTTACCAGCATTTTATCTTTTTAAATTCTTTAATGAATGTTCTAAATAGTTTCTAATGTTGAAAATAGTTTAATAGGATGTTAACAATTATCTTTTGGATACTTTATATTGTATTTGTTATGGACTGCTTGGATTCCTGGTTTGGGAGATGGAGGTAGGATATTTGAATTAATAACTGACTAAATAATAAAATAATGTTCATTAATTACATAGAAAATTGTAATACAACTACAAGCAATGTTCACAAATTGATGTGGATAACTGTCATATCTCCAAGTGAACATTTGTATCAACTTTGGGCTGTTTTACAAAGCAAGACTAAACCAGTCAGATTTAACTACATGACGTCACAAGTAAGGAAGGGACATGGATTTCTCAGCGGCTGCTTAACTCCCTGATAAGGAAGGCTAAGTTGTTTCCCCTTGATCTTGTGCTTCTACTTCCAGACAAATACATTTTTGTTCAGGTAGGCCTTTTGTAGACATAATGATTTGTTGGGTGAAATTATCTGTAACATAGTAATGACTGTTTATTGCTTGTAACAAATTAGTGATTATTCCCGATCACTCGGTTCTTAATTCATTTATTCTATATTTTAAACTATATTTTCTTATTGCCAGCCACCTTGAGCACAGTTGCTGGAGGAAAGGTGAGATAAGAAACGAATGAATGAAAGCAGAAGATTTTGTAATTTGCAAAGCCAAAAGCCACTGAAGAAAAACAAAAAGGACCACTGAATAAAAGAAAAAGTAGCCAGCCTTCTCAGAGATCACTATAATAAGAAATTAGTTCTATATTAATGCAGTGCATGCAGTTAATTCTTAGGTGAGGTATGTGTATACCTCACCCATTCATAACCTTGAATTTTAAAGGAGCTAGACCAAGTGGTGAACTTGTTTTGGGGATATGTTTCAGCACCTTGGATAACTCCTTTCAGGTTCACGCAGAAACCATCAGTCACCAGTGTTTAAGCTGATTTTTTTCTCACCTTGGTTCTAGTACTGAAAATTAACTGGGCTGGGAGAAATTCCTTAAAATAAATGAGTGAAACAAGAGTGGGGGGGATCCCCCCCCTTGGCTCTATTCTCCTCTTTTATGTAATGAGAATGTTGTTATCCGAATAAAGCAGATATATCCATCCACCCAAAGCCCTCAAATGTTAGCGATGGGTCTCGTTACTTGAAATACATGTAGGAGGGGCATTTTCACATTAATTTAACCCCCATTTAGCTGCTGCTCTGGTATTTATTTAATTTCCCTAAATTCCTATTGGATTAATGGTCTAAAATCCAAACATCAGTTTTAAACAGAGGTTGGATGGACTTCTTTCAGGAGAGATGTAGTTGTGTCTTCCTGCATGGCAGCAGATTGGACTAGCTGAACCTTGTGGCCCCTTTAAGATTCTATGATACCCAGGTTTCTGTGGGAAAAAGCCTCTGTAATTTGAATGGGAATATTCAAGGGGTGGATACACAACATTCACAGACAATGTAAGTATAGTGTTTTGGTACCCCTTTAATTGCCATCTCTCTTGTCCTATTGAATCCTAGGATTTATAGTATCTTGACGGAATGACCTGCCAGAGGAGATCCATCATATTACCACCCTTGATGCCTTTAAAAAGGCTGTCAAGACAGATCTTTTCTGGCAGGCCTTCGCAGACTGATCTCCCATCAAAAGATAACCCCAGCTGCCCCTAGTTGTTCTTTTCCATTTGCCTATCTTTTAACTGTTTTTAATTTGTAATTTGTAATTGATTGTTTGGTTTTTATGTTGGTGAAGGGTTGGGGTTTGTGTAATTTATGATTATGTTATATAATGTATTTTTTATCTTTTTACTGTAACCCGCTTTGAGAGGCGGGATAAATTTATTATTATTATTATTATTATTATTATTATTATTATTATTATTTCAGAAGAGTCCACTAGAGAATTCTGAGTACCTCACCAGACTCAAATCACAATATTACACAGTGCTATCATATTTTGCAGTGTGGATATCCACTGTCAAGTGTGCAAGTGTCAGTCATGGATTCCTCTTTCTACTTTCCCACAAAAGCAATAATATATGTTTTCTTCTCCTTCTCTTAATCACATTATAGGAAATTGTGGGTGACTCCATAAGCACCACAAATAACTGTCATTAATGCAGAATCCCAGACTCAACAAAGGAACAGACAGGAGACACTGTATAGCAGCCTTCTTCAAGCTGTGATCACTGGGGATGATGGAAGTTGTAATCCAGCTGATATGCAGAACATCAAGTTGAATGAAAATTGCTGTTCAGTAGCTTCTTTGCATTTGAGGCAATACAAACACACACACATTCCCCACTACTGGATCAATTTATGCCAAAACCAAGCCTCTGCTGATTCTAAAATGAACTTGCAGTATTAGAGTTCTGTTGAAAACATGGCTTGTTTCAGGAGGCAAAATGTTCTTTGGAGATTTGCAAAAAAATAAAAAAATATACATTGAATATTGTCACTTCTCTTGGCTCCAATAACTGATTTTTATGCATGAGTTTTCAAAGGCACCCAATGTTTCAAATCAATAACCAATTATACCTGTTCTTGCTTTGCTTGTCAAAGGATTATGTATATAAACTTCCAAAAGTACCTTATCTATGAAGAAACTGAAATATCACTGAAAGACAGAGAACTCTTGCATACTCCTAAATTTGGGGATATCTTCTGGGGAAAATAAGTTCTATCAACATGTTCCTAGCCAAATACAATATGTATTATCTTCCCTTTTAATTTTTGGAAAAAAAACTATGCAGTCACTATGGTGACTAGGTACAGTGTTCTAGTAACTATATAAATATCAGTACACTTTGCTGGGAAATTGTTCCACTGTTTTCCCTCACACTGCATAAAATGAATTAATATTGAGGTGAAAGAACAGCGAAGTAACTCTCCTTAAAATGCTTGCCCATAATGAGAAATGAAAACGATTTGCTACACCAAATTGGAACTTGACAATCTCATAAATTGTTCTACATCTTAGTAGGTGATGGAAAATCACTGTTGTAATGAGCCGATCAAGTATTTTAAAGAGGGCCTGGAACTTGATGGTAGTAATACAGGATACATGGTGTGTAGCAGGTATATACCAAATTGTATCAGGTTGTAAGACTGAATGAAGGACTTTGAATGAAGAATCTTTGCCCTGGTTATGTACCCAGATATGAAAATATATAATTATCAGTATCTTGTCTTCTTCTCATGGTGCTGGTCTTGTCTTTATGGGCAGTTTCACACTATATGGTCATAGTACCCTGTATCCAACTTCTGCCATAGCTATGTAATCATATGTAATCATGGAATGTGCAGTTTAGGGAAAGGGATTTACAATTCTCAGCCAGAGAGTGCTAGTGTCTTTGACTAAACTAAAAAACCCAGAATTCCATAGGTTAGAATCATAGCAGTTAAAGTATAATCATAGTTATCTGTAGTGTGAAAGGGTCTTAAGCAGGGATAGGCAACCTTTTTGAGCCGGGGGCCGGGTTGCTGCCCCACAGAAAAGGGGGGGGGGGGGGGCGAAGTCAAAAAATAAATAATTAAAAAATTTTTAAAAATTAAATAAATAAATAAACCAGGACAAATGTAGGACAACATTTTCAAATGGTGGACACTTTTTTT